>NC_091993.1:94174539-94474539 GCF_044704955.1 Pristiophorus japonicus | reverse complement strand
AAAGGGGGAGAGGAAGAAAGAACAAAGGGGAAGGTTTGTGATAGGGTGGAAGACAGGAGAGATTAGAGAGACAAAAGAGATGATGGGCTGACTTGAAATGGTAATGGCAGAAGTTAGAAAAAGGTTAATCTCGATAGATTATTTGTATGTTGTGTTTTGTACCAGGCACAGTGAGAATTGCCTGGTAGTTTTAATTTCTAACACACAAATGTTAATACGCATGACAGACAAGTACAAGACAAAGGGCGAGGGCAATTTTCTGAGTATGGTCTATCCACAGTGAGCCTCATTGGATGTCAGCGCAAATCAGAATCTTGGGGCACACTATTTACAATTTTCTGATCAGTAAAATCTATGATCAAAAAATTGTAAGAAATGCGAGGCTGAATTTGTGACGGGTGCTGCCAGTTGGCAGAGCAGATTCCTAAAATTTTCCTCACACGTACTTTCATTACGTTCCTCACATTGACTTTCCAATTATATTTCTTAACTGGCACAAATGTAAAAATAAGCAACGACTGACACCAGCAATGAATTGCAAAGATAAAGTGTAGCGACGCAGTTGTGAAATAAAATAAAGGGGAACAACAAATCAAGCAACATGAAATATTTTAGAGAAATGGGCAAAGCAGAAAAATAAGAATACAGCTATGTCACAGAATAATTAGATGAAACTTGAATCAGGATTACTATCAGAGAACCAATGCATACATGTACTTATCAATAAATGTAAGCATTACCTTGAGCTCCTGTTTAAAATACATCGGGATGCCAATCAATTGTGAGACTGAAGATTAGTAGAAGAAGGGGGAACCAGTAATTGTGAGAAGTTGCTGAGTTCACATTGATTTTAAAGATAAATGAATCGTACAAGTCCGATCAAGAATTGCAGTCTGCTGTTACAGATGGACACGTGTTGATCAGCTACTCACCAAGTGCAATTAGTTAAAAGCATGAACTTAAACTGCCAATAATAAGATTTAATGAGTGACAGTGTTTGGAAAATGGAAAAGCATTATTTAAGAGCAGGAAGCAACTGAGACTGCTAAAAGGACATTAGTGGATGTGAAGGATGTAAGAAAGCTGACCAAGTAGAGGAAGGAAATGGAGTCAGCAGTTTGCAGGCAAAAATAGTATAAATGTGAGAGATAAGAGTAAATATTAATAGTGAAGGGGAGTCAGAAAATAGATATGAATCAGTAGAAGAATAAATAAAATACATGCAATATTAAAGAAAGCAAAAGAGAAAAGTTCAAAACTATTAAGATAGAAGTAAACAGCCTGAACACATGACCACAACACGGTAAAAAATAACACTTGTGAAATGTAAAATAGAAAGATAAAATCTAATCGAAACAACTGCAGAATTATCAGACTAAAGAAGATGGGAAAAGTGATCTTCAACTACGAGCCACGAGTTAACTAATTGAATTAATTATCCTGTAATTAATTAATTAATATTCATTCGTTAGGTTAAAAATTATATCTAATTAGAATAACTGTGACAGTGGAATTTATTCTGCATGAATGAAACAATCAATATTGCTAGTTAAACTGAATTTAAGTGTGAAATTTAAGATTAAGTCAATCAGTGATATACAAAGTGTTACATTTTCATCTTCTTCAGGATGTTTTGCATGGAAATAGTCAAAAATAGTAACAGTTAAGTTTGGAAGAAATAGGACTATACATATTTCGTGACTATTTTGCGTGTGTGAGACTTTCAAATGTAATTGATATTCTAAAAATAAAAATAAAAGTTATATGTAATGATGCAGGGATGTGGGGAAAAACTATTCTAAATCAGGACATGATTCTCAATTTGATGATAGAGAACTGTGGTTTGCATTAAGCAATAGATAAGTTTGCACATCAAGATGCATTGATCTGGAGTTTGTTTTGCTGCAGAGACAGGGACACAGTATCTATAAAACTCAGCCACATCTTCGACATAGGAAAAGATATTAATTCTTTTAAATTTTAAGAACGTGTGAGCACTGGGAACAGGCGAGATTTATTTCTGACACAAGTAGAAATTTGCCATTGAAACTGTAACTATGTAGCCCAAGGACCCAGCCTCTGAGAATTCATCTAATGCTTGGGATCACCAACATGACATTGTCAAATTGCCAGTCAGCCATTATTAGACTAATATTAAAATGTTGTGGTGACCGACAGGAAAATCACAGCAGGGAAAACTAACAAGTCTGAACAAATCTAAAGGTACTTTTAAGTTCTCCAAAATCATTTCTGAGTTTATCTTTGTGACGAGCATAGAGCCCGATTGAAATTTTAGGACAAAACTGATGGGAGGGTGTGCTGTGCGCTCTCTGCTCAATTGTAGTGGTGGTAAAGCCAAAGATACCACAAAAAGATTATTTTTAAATTATTTCTGTAAGGCCCCACAAATATAATCTGGACTGTTGCCTCCCCGGGCTCCACCACACCATAATTGCGACTTGTACCCAAGGATTTACCGTGTTGCTCGCCCGATATTGCACCAGCCTAAATCTGGCGAGCAGCATTGGGAGGCCTGTTGAGGCAGTTCTATTTAAAATGAAGCCTGGACCTCAAAATGGCTCCGGCCTCTTCACTGCTGGAATGAGTGGTCGGTGGATTTGGCGGTCGGCAACCCAAAAAGTTAACATCTGCCCCACGGACTTGCCAGGAGAACACCCGAGCTATACTAATGGCTGAAGCGGGTAATTGGTTCATACTACTCCTTCTGCAGGCAAAGTGCATCTCTGGTACACTGAGATCAATTTTAACTTTTGCGTGGCTGACTGCCACCAGTTCAGGCAATGAAGAGGTCAGAGCCATTTTGAAACCTGGGCCTCAGTTAAATAGAACTGGCGAGTTGCAGTTGCCAAATAGGCATTCGGATGAAGCTCGCAGGATTTCAGGGCAGTGTAACATCAGGCTGCCCGGCCAACTTCATGGTAATTCCTGGGGGGAGAAACGCAATATTGGGAGGGTGCGGCCCAGATTACTTTTGTGGGGCCCCATGTAAGTAACTTAAAACTTAGGTATTTTTGGGGCCTCTTCAAGCATCACCAGTAAAATTGGTCAGAGAGTGCGTTGTGCAATCTCCAACCAGTTAGATCCAAAAATAGCAATTGAGGTCCTATGCGCATCATGGGACTCAGAATTGTGCATGAAAAGGGACCTCTCAGCTGAAACAGATGGGTGCTTTGCCCGCCCAGCAGTAGGCCCCTTTAAAATGGCATCTGCCGGAGTATTCATGTTAACAGGACAAGTAAGTTTACCAAACCCATTTTGAGGATGTTACCGTCTTATTAAGACCAATTTCGGTGAGTTAAAGTCTGCCACACTGTGCCGGTCTGGTGCCCAGTGGGAAATGGGTTGAGAAGAAAATTGACCCCAAGAGATTTGCTGATTCTTAGTTAGCAGTACTGTCAATCCATTGACTTATCATCAAAAAAATCTTCCATTTTTTAAACAACCATCTACCAGAAGTTTATTTAACTGTCTAATCAAATCCAAGATGAAACTATTCAAATGAATTAGCTTCATTAATGAGCAGTATGGGCTTCGCCAATGAATCCATCGATGTTTCTGCTGCTGGTAAACTCTGTAGAAAGGGAGGCGGGAAGAATTTGGGAAAATCACAGCTTGGAAAGGACTCTGCGGAAGATGTTTTGAAATAAAATGAAGCCATATTTAGGTCCAGAGAACATGCATTTGCATCGTGTGGCTGTCACAGTATATGAGCAGAAACCACTAACATTATTAATACAATGCAGAATATCAAGGAAAGGTGAGGAGAACTGCAGCACATTAAATGGCAGAAGGCTACAAGAGGCAAACCAAGATGGTATAATTGGCTGATACACTGAAATTTTATGTTACACTTTTTTGATACTTTTCGAGATACTTTCACGATTTGAAACTCTAAATCTAGGCTGTGAGTTCCTTTAGACAGACGCTCTAGGGGATCATGTTTATTTATCATATGCAAATCATTGATGCCATCACTTTAGAGTCACCTGGCATCTCAGCATAGATGCTTTGGGGGAATTTTAACATGGAAGATCGCGTGGGTTTAGGTGCACGTGGCAGCGGGGGGGGGGGGGGGGGAGGTTTGAAGTCAGCTAAATGTACTCACGTCCAGAAACCAGCTCCAATGCATTGGCTTATGGATTTAACACTGACGTATTCGGCTGCATGTGCATAAACCCCTCTGGAGAGGCGGCTTAGCGATTTGTTAATCACCGAATTACAGCAATATTTCTACTGGCATTTAAATTTAACAGCGCATGCACAGGTTTCCCAGGACTTCCTGAATCAGGCTATCGAAACCAAGGTGAGAAGAGAATGGCAATTCATGGGGCTCATTGAAAGTCAGGCACAGAACAGCAATAAATATTCAGTACTCAGAGCTGACTTCTTACCTCCCACTGAGAAAGGGTTTGTTCAGAGTACTTATGTTGAGAGGCTAATTTGTGTACTTTGGAGACATTGACACTTAAGATCAGGATTGGTGGTGCCATGGCTGCCTTAGGTTGGACCTCGGATGAGGTACAAAGTGACCAGCAGCAGCGGCCTGCTGTGGAGAGACCTGTAGGTGGTCAGCAGAGAGGAATCAGCAGAAGGGTCGAACTCGCAGGATACACGACCCACCTTTCGGAAGAGCTGTTCTTCTGAAAGCTTCTAGAAGAAGACCTGCTCCCTGTTGGATCTGGTGGTCACAGATTACCAGTGGCAGTGAAAGTGACCACTGCCTTCAACTTTCTTGCCTCCGGATGAGAACATAAGAACATAAGAAATAGGAGCAGGAGTAGGCCATTTGGTCCCTCGAGCTTGCTCCGCCATTTAATAAGATAATATTCATTTGAGTTTAGAAGAATGAGAAGTGATCTTATTGAAACATATAAGTTACTGAGGGGGCTCGACAAGGTGGATGCAGAGAGGATGTTTCCACTCGTGGGGGAATCTAGAACTAGGGGGCATAGTTTAAGAATAAGGGTCGCCAATTTAGAACTATGAGGAGAAATTTCTTCTCAGGGTCGTAAATCTGTGGAATTCTCTGCCCCAGAGAGCTGTGGAGGCTGGGTCATTGAATATAATTAAGGTGGAGATAGACAGATTTTTGAACGATAAGGGAGTAAAGGGTTATGGGGAACGGGCAGGCAAATGGAGTTGGGCCCGAGATCAGGTCAGCCATGATCTTATTAAATGGCGGAACAGGCTCGAGGGATCAAATAACCTACTCCTGCTCTTATTTCTTATGTTCAGATTTGCTGCTCCTTGGCGATATCATCTGAAAACACAGAGTCAGTGCGCTGACGACACCCAGCTCTACCTCTCCACCACTTCTCTCAACCCCTCCATGGTCTCTAAATTGTCAGACTGCTTGCCCGACATCCAGTACTGGATGAGCAGAAATTTTCTCCAATGAAATACTGGGAAGGCCGAAGCCATTGTCTTTGGTCCCCGCAACAACCACCGACTCCATCCTTCTCCCTAGCATCTGTCTGAGGCTGAACCAGACTGTTCGTAAACTAGGCATCATATTTGACCCTGAAATGAGTTTCCGGCTACATATCCGTAGCATAACTAAAACCGCTTATTTCCACCTCCATTACATTGCCCGCCTCCGCCCCTGCCTCAGCTCTTCTGCTGCTGAAACCCTCATCCATGTCTTTGTTACCTCTAGACTTGACCACTCCAAAGCACTCCTGACTGGTCTCCCACATTCTACACTACATCAACTTGTGGTCATCCAAAACTCGGCAGCCCATGTCCTAACTCGCACCAAATCATGATCACCCATTACTCCTGTGCTCGCTGACCTACATTGGCTCCCAATTAAATAACGCCTCAATTTCAAAATTCTCATCCTTGTTTACAAATCCCTTCATGGCCTCGCCCCTCCCTATCTCTGTAATCTATTTCAGCTTCACAACCCCACAAGATGTCTGCGCTCCTCAAATTCTGCCCTCTTGACCAGCCCCGATTATAACTGCTCAACCATCGGTGGCCGTGCCTTCAGCTGCCTGGACCCTAAGCTCTGGAACTCACTCCCTAAACCTCTCCACCTCTCTTTCCTCCTTTAAGACGCTCCTTAAATCTTACCTCTTTGATCAAGCTTTTGGTCATCTGCCGTAATTTCTTCTTATGTGGCTCGGTGTCAAATTTATCTATTTTGTTTTGAAACACTGCTATGAAGCGCCTTGGGACATTTTACTACGGTAAAGGCACTATATAAATAAAAGTTGTTGTTATTGTTGTTGGAGGCAGACTTATGGGATGGTTGCTTGGAGACAAAGGATACCCACTCCAAACTTGGCTGGTGGCACCTTTGAGAAACCCAACCAATGAAGCCCAAAAGCAGTACAATAAAAGCCATATGACCACCAGATGTGTTATTGAATAAGCAATCGGCATACTCAAGATACACCTCAGGTGCGTGGACAGTTCTGGAGGCGCCCTTCCCTATGCACCAGGCAGGGTCTCCAGAATGATCATGGTGTGATGCATTGCATAACATCGAGGATTGGAGCTGCAGGATGAACAAGGCGCAGAGCAAATATCGTCTGCGGATGAATCCGAGGAAGAGGAGGAGGAAAATGGCAACTCCAACGCAGCTCACATAGCTGCCTGGAATTCCCTTATAGGTGTAAGGGTCAGTTGCTAACCAGCACTGGACTGATGTAGCAATCACATCCAATGACTACTCTCCTCTCTTCCTGCATTCATCCCCACCCCAATCTCACTGACACAAACCAGTTCTATAACCAACCACCACATCCCCCCCATTGCTCCCCGTTAATTCATGTCTTCTCATTCATGAACAAGCAACTGAAAAGGTGAGTTGCCACCAGCAACCAAGAATGGGCAGCACAGGAAAGTGCTGCAAATTAACACATTTTATGTGATTATCCTAAAGAATGGAAATTTCACAACATAACATTTTCTCGTACTCCCATGTGCATCTACAAAGCTTTACTTTTCCTTTTCCTACTACTCCTGCATGTGCAATCCCTATGGCTTCAGCAGAGATAGAGAAAGGCTACTTAGATCCCTGCTCTAACTATTGAGATTGTATTGGTTGATGACCACTGGCTGTTGGACTTTGTGAGGGGCCCTCCAAAGACTGCTACTCTTGCACCTGTGCAGGGACATACTTGGCCATTGGGAGAGGAGACAGCATGTTGGATACTGATTGCGGGGTGGAGTTCAATGATTACCTTTTACATTGTTGGCCCCCGGAATGCAGCATCTGTGTCCAACTGAGCAGAGCTTTGAGAGGACTGCACCCTCTGATGGTGACTTTTCACATCTGTCTCTGCCACCACTGTCTCCTCTTACTGACTTGTGAAGTGTGAGTCATCAGATGAAAAACCCAACTATCAAACTACCTGGTCCCACCGAAGTGCAAGTATCTGAGCTGGTGCACGGTAAGCATGAGTCCTGTGACGGTGCACCCTAAGAGGGAATCAGCTCCTCTGAGGATTTGTCGTCCGCGAGGTCCATCACCCGCTGCTGTACACGTGAAGATTGTAGCGGAGAGAAAAGATATGAATTAATACTGGCAAGGTAAGGATGTTGCAACTTAGCATGATGAAGATGATCATATTTCACTCGCTAGTGAAATCAAGTCAATATGACTGAGTACCGTATGACATGTGAGTCGATGATCTTTAGTTCTGTCTCCAGTATTTGGGGGCCCCCCATCTCAGATAGCCAGGGATGCTGGATGTCACTGATCTCCATCGCTTCCTCCTCTGTAGTTGTTAATGTGAAATCTGTGGAGGATCACCTCTGGTGCTCTCCCTCTCCTTAGTGTTTTGCATTCTCTTCTTCTGCAACAGGGGAAAGGACAGACCTATGAGTGACGGTAGTGGTATTTGTTCACCCGATGAATGCGGTGCATTTGATGAGGGTGACTATCAGGGGGAGCCATAAAATTGCATAAGGATCAGGGTGAGTGGCACTGGTGGATGGATAGAATCATAGAAATTTACAGCACGGCAGGGGGCCATTTCTGTCCATCGTGTCCCCGCCGGCCGACAAAGAGCTATCCAGTCAAATCCCACTTTCTAGCTCTTGGTCCATAGTCCTGTAGATCACGGCTCTTCGAGTGCATATCCAAGTACTTTTTAAATGTGTTGAGGGTTTATGTCTCTACCACCCTTTCAGGCAGTGAGTTCCAAACCCCCACCACCCTCTGGGTAAAGAAATTTCTCCTCAAATTCCCATTAAACCTCCTACCAGAGAGGTGGGGAAGTGAGGAAGTGCACAGAAAAAGAAGGATGAGCCCACCTGCAAGATAAGTGGGTGTGAGGCGTGTGACAGAGTAGTCTTGAAAAGGCAGACTGAGGAGGTGAGGTGATGTGCACCTTTCCTGATTTGGTTAGATCATTAAAGCATTTCCTACACTGAATCCATGAGAGTGGCACAATGCCCCTCCTACTGACCTCCTCGGCCTTATGCAGCCAGCTTTATGGCAGCAACAGGTTTCTTTCTCTCATTGCCGGGGAAGAGTATCTCTTTACAACTCCTCACTGCCCCCAGCAGTACGTCAAGCGAGGTGTCGTTGAAGGGGAGCGCAGCCTTTGAGCGTCCTGAGTCCATCTTCGACAATTTCTGCCCAGTGCAAAAGCTCCCAACTCCTCCAAATTTCATCTTGAGATAGGCTCTTTAGATACTTGAGTCCATTTCAGGTCATGTAGGTCCGCACCTCGCCCGCTGCCGTGCAATTGATTCCAAACCCGGAAGTAATATTATAATTCAGTGGCTGTGTTAAAATTCCACAAGCATATGTGCTGAAAGCTCTTCTGGGTTACCCACCCGCTATCAGACCCCTGCCCTTCCGCAACCCCTCCCCCACTCTGAGCACACCTCTGAGTTATTATCAGGAACTTTAATTCACTTACAGTTCCTCACATTTTTCATTCTAGCGTTGTGTGAGACAGAACCCCTCGCCCAGGGTGTGTATGGGACTGAGCCCTTCCCCCAGGGTTGGGACTGAGCTCCTCCTCTAGGGACTGAGCCCCTCCCCCAGGTTGTGTGTGGGACTGAGCCCCTCCCCCAGGGTGTGTGTGGGACTGCGCCCCTACCCCAGGGTGTGTGGGACTGAGCCCCTCCCCCAGGGTGTGTGTGGGACTGAGCCCCTCCCCAGGGTGTGTGGGACTGAGCCCCTCCCCCAGGGTGTGTGTGGGACTGAGCCCCTCCCCCAAGGTGTGTGGGACTGAGCCCCTCCCCCAGGGTATGTGGGACTGAGTCCCTCCCCAGGGTGTGTGGGACTGAGCCCCTCCCCCAGGGTGTGTGTGGGACTGAGCCCCTCCCCAGGGTGTGTGTGGGACTGAGCCCCTCCCCAGGGTGTGTGGGACTGAGCCCCTCCCCCAGGGTGTGTGAGATAGAGCCCATCCCCCAGGGTGTGGGACAGAGCCCCTCCCCCAGGATGTGTGTGGGACTGAGCCCCTCTCCAGGGTGTGTGGGACTGAGCCCCTCCCCCAGAGACTGAGCCCCTCCCCCAGAGTGTGTAGATTGAGCCCCTCCCCCAGGGTGTGTGTAGATAGAGCCCTTCCCCAGGGTTTGAGACTGAGCCCCTCCCCCAGGGTTTGAGACTGAGCCCCTCTCCCAGAGTGAGTGGGACTGAGCCCCTCCCCCAGGGTGTGGGACTGATTCCCTCCACCAGGGTGTGGGACTGAGCCCCTCCCCCAGGGTGTGTGTGGGACTGAGCCCCTCCCCCAGGGTGTGTGAAACTGAGCCCCTCCCCCAGGGTGTGTGAGACAGAGCCCATCCCCCAGGGACTGAGCCCCTCCCCCAGACTGAGCCCCTCCCCCAGGGTGTGTGTGGGACTGAGCCCCTCCCCCCAGGATGTGTGTAGATAGAGCCCTTCCCCAGGGTTTAAGACTGAGCCCCTCCCCCAGGGTGTGTGTAGATTGAGCCCCTCCCCCGGGGTGTGTGTGGGACTGAGCCCCTCCCCCGGGGTGTGTGTGGGACTGAGCCCCTCCCCCAGGGTGTGTGTGGGACTGAGCCCCTCCCCCAGGGTTTGGGATTGAGCCCCTCCCCCAGGGTGTGTGTAGATTGAGCCCCTCCCCCAGGGTTTGGGATTGAGCCCCTCCCCCAGGGTGTGGGACTGAGCCCCTCCCCCAGGGTGTGTGTGGAACTGAGCCCCTCCCCCAGGGTGTGTGTAGACTGAGCTACTCTTCAGATAGCATTGTCAAGCTATTGGGTGCTTCATTAGTTCCTCAAGTTGAATTGTGTTTCTGTTTTAGAGATATTAAAATATCAATTGAAACACAATCAGGTGGAAATTCGGTCACACCTCTGTTGCGGCGCTAATCCAGGAGGAGCGGCAAATTTTGCGCTGGCAAATGGTTTGAGTCTGCCACCGCAAAATTCATCAGCTGGTCTCTGATGTTCGGAGCAGAGCGCTAGGCCAGCTGAGCAAGTGAAAATCCCGAGTTAAACAGCCGGCCTCGGACTGACCTAAGAAAGGCCATGATGGGGGGGAAAAAAATCTGAATAAAGCCCACCAAAAACATTTCCAATAAAAAAACTCATGCCACCACACCATAAATCGTAAAAAAAAAAATCAATCGCACTTAGCTCTGGTCGATATTACTTATCTTACTGAGCCAAGGAGCGCTGTGGGTTGGGCGTGATCAAAATTTCGAGCCAGCGTCGCAACCAGGGGTGCTGCACACCGGCTCACCACTGTAATATTCCGCTCCCCCTTGAAACCGGCACTGAATGTCCCAGCAGGACGCTGGAAGCTGTCCGCCTGCCCAAATGTAATTACCATTGCCGCCACTCCAGGGCACTAACAGGGGTGGCAGAAGATCGAAAATCCAGTCCGTTCTTAGCCATTCAATCAGAGTCTTACAGCACAGACGGAGGCATTTGGCCCATCGTGCCAGTGCCGGCCAGCCCTTTGACAAAATCATCCAATGCTGACTTTCAACAAGGTCCGACGATTCATTCTGGCCTTTTAGATTGGTTCTTCCTGGTCTCCTGGGTTCACTATTATAATGAATGCCATGTTCCTGCTGGTATACAGCTACTGCTGTGTGATAGTTTATGCCTCTATCGGCACTTTTTAATGCTATGGCACTGTAAAATCCAAATTAAAGTTGCAATAAAAACTACCAGTGTTTAAAACTGGAATTGTTCATTGCAAATTACAACTTTGTGGTTTTCCTGCTGCTTTCCCCTTTAGTTATGAGCTAAATCAATTCTCAGTGACTCTGGCTATAAGAATTACCAATAGTCATGAACATCCAGCAGAAAATTCAACCTCAGATTTCATACGGCTTTTTGAAAGTGAAACAATCAGCATTAAATCTGCTCAGTATTAACATCAATTAAAAATTCCTGGCAAAAGTCCTTTTGAAAAGGTTCATGTTTCCTTCCTGCAAAGTCATTATCAGTCTTCAGTCAGAATCATACTTTGTTCAAATGAGATGCGGGCAAGGCACTACTTGTAAACTGGGCACTATTATGCAGAAGATGAACAAGTAACGAGTCTTTTTAATTAAACCAATATATCAATTCCACAAATTTAAACCGCGCACAAGAATTAAGCATGTAAGAACAAATTCCTAAAAAAATACCTATACATTGTAATAAATCCGACCCTGACACCTTTTGGGTGGTGACTAGATTCTTTATTGAGGTGATCAAACCAAGCTCAAATTAAGACAATTATAGTGCTCGAGCGATAGTTATAAGAACAGAACAATATTACCCTATTTTAGCTCTTATATCACTTGTACTTATAATGTTCTTGTAATTAGTACAAGCTAGACTCTCGCACCTGGAGCCTCAAAATATGATGTTGTTTTTCCAACATTCTGATGTCAGGGAAGATAATGGCCCGGAACTTGTGGTCAGCAATGAAGCAATGGCGCTCGTCACTGACCTTGAAGAAAGCTGCCCACAAAGATCTAGTCATCTCTGTAGCATAAATTTCATAAGTTAAAAACAACTTCTGTAATTGTTTAAAGTAGTTATATAATTGAGCTGGAGCGCCGAGCCCTGGAACATCATGGGCTGCCCCGACCTGTGTGAGAACACCACCGCAGGTCGGGGCTATAAATAGAGCTGGTGCGCCGGGCCTTGGAACATCTTGGGCGAAAGTGCCGCGAATGAGGGTGCGGGGCCCAGAAGAGCCGAGGGCCCAGAGGCAGCACGGGCCAGCCCACGCTGCAATATGTGTGCGCACTAGGCCCGTGCAGCAGAGCAGGTCTCCAGTCATCTTGGTTCAACCCTTGCCACTCGATAAAGGCCTAGCTCTGTCGAGCCCGTGTGGTGGCTGATGTACAACGGTCACTGTAAAATCCTGTCCCTGCAGTACAGACTCACACGAGGCACATGCTGAAGTCAAGGTCACTCTGGACCTGCACCTTTATTACACAGCTCTCGAATGCCACACTTGCCTGAGACCTGTCTTTATATACCTGTGTGGAACAGGTATCCAGTGTCTCCTGCAAGTGCACCCCTGGTGGTAAGGTAAGCTTGTAGTGACAGGTCATATCTAGTTACAGTCATGTATAGCATGGTAAGATACAGTTATGTACAGTAGTGTGAGATGCATGATATCACCCTCCCCCAAGGTCTTATTGTCTTTATAAGTTCAGTCTCACAGGTGGTCTACGCTCTCGCGTGGAGCATCTTAGTTGTGGTTCAATTGTTTGCCTTGGTGCCTGTTTTTCTTTCGGTGTGATTGCTGGTATCTCACCTGGGCTGTCTCTTTCGTTCAGTATGATTGTTGGTGTCTCGCCTGGGCTGTCTGTTGGGATTGCCCTTTCCTCAGGTTGTTCCCTCTGTCTGTCCACCAGGTGTAGTGTGAGTTCCACATTGTAGTCTGCCTCTGGTTCAGCAATGTTGTTGGTGAATCTACTTTTTACTTGGTCGAAATGCCTCCGGCAGGTTTGGCCATTGTCCATTTGTACCACCAGTAGCCTGTTTCCTTCCTTTCCTGTTACTGTCCCTGCAAGCCATTTGGGACCCTTGCCACAGTTTAACACAAACACTTTGTCCCCTATCTCATTCTACCTCCCCCTCGAATTTCAGTCATGGTACTCAGTTAGCTTACGGCACTTTGCCTCAACGATTTCATGCATGTCTGGGAGGATTAATGAGAGCCTTGTTTTTAAGGTCCGTTTCATCAATAGTTGCGTGGGGGGACACCAGTCAATGAATGCGGACGAGATCTGTATGCCAGCAGCGACAGGCGGCCCTGCAGTGTGGGACCTTGGATTTTGAGCATGCCTTGTTTAACAATTTGCACTGCTCTCTCCGCCTGGCCGTTCGAGGCCAGCTTGAATGGTGCCGTCTTAATGTGATTTATACCGTGGTCACTTATGAAATCTTGGAAATCTGTGCTGGTGAAGCACGGACCATTATCACTGACCAATATGTCAGGAATTCCATGCGTTGCAAACATGGTTCCAAGGCTGTCCACAGTGGTGGAGGTGGTGCTCGAGTTTAAAATGGTGCATTCGATCCACTTTGAGAATGTATCTACAACTACAAGGAACATTTTGCCCATGAATGGGCCCGCATAGTATACGTGCACCCGCAACCACGGTTTGGTGGGCCAGGGCCAGGGGCTCAGGGGGCCTCCCTGGGGGCATTACTGAGTTGGGCACAAATGGTGTACCGTCGGACGCAGAGCTCCAAGTCCGCGTCAATGCCAGGCCACCAGACGTGGGATCTGGCTATGGCCTTCATGAGAACAATCCCAGGTGCTCGCGGTGGAGCTCCCAGACAAATGCCTCTCTGCCTCGCAGAGGCATAACTACTCAGCTGCCCCACATCTGGCAGTCTGCTTATAGTGACAGCTCATGCATGCGCCTATGGAAAGGTTTGATCTCCTCGGGGCAGGCATCGCGAGCCTCTGCCCACTCACCGGTTAGGACACATCTTTTTACTAAGGATAACGTGGGGTCGCTGGTCGTCCAGGCTCTGATTTGGCGAGCCGTCATGGGCGAACCTATGGACTCAAAGGCATTGATTGCCATGACTATCTCACAGTCCTGTTTGTCAAACCCTTCCGTGGTCACCAGCGGTAGCCTGCTAAGCGCATCGGCACAGTTGTCTGTGCCTGGTCTGTGCCTTATTGTGTAGTCGTAAGACACCAGCATGAGTGCCCACCGTTGAATGCGCGCTGAGGCGTTGGCATTTATTGCCTTGCTCTCGGATAATAGGGACATGAGGAGCTTGTGGTCGGTTTCTAACGCGAACTTGGCCCCGAAAAGGTATTGGTGCATCTTTTTCACACCGTACACGCACGCAAGCGCCTCCTTCTCCACCATTCCGTACCCGCGCTCCGCCCGCGAAAGTGACCTGGAGGCATAAGCTATGGGTTGTAATTTACCCGCACCATTGACATGTTGTAAAACGCACCCGACCCCATATGCTGACGCATCACATGTAAGAACTAGCTTTTTACCTGGATCAAAGAATGCCAAAACACTGTTGGAACACAGGAGGTTGCGTGCCTTATTGAAGGCGCGTTCCTGAGCGTCCCCCCAAAACCAATCGCACCCCTTTCTGAGTAGCACGCGGGGAGACTCCAGCAGTGTGCTTAAGTTCTGCATAAAGTTCCCAAAGTAATTGAGTAGCCCGAGAAAGGCGCGCAGTTCTGAGACATTCTGGGGCCTGGGTGTCAGGCGAATTGCTTCGGTTTTGGACTCTGTTGGGCGGATTCCATCGGCGGCAATCCTTCTACCCAAAAATTCAACCTCGGGCGCGAGAACCAGGCACTTGGATTTCTTAACTCTTAGGCCTACCCGATCCAATCGCTTTAGTACTTCCTCCAAATTGCAGAGATGGGAGTCGGTGTCCCTGCCTGTGATAAGTATGTCGTCTTGAAATACAACCGTCCCCGGGATGGACTTGAGCAGACTCTCCATGTTGCGCTGGAATATAGCAGCTGCCAACCTGATGCCAAATGGGCATCGATTGTACATGAAGAAACCTCGATGTGTGTTGATGGTGGTGAGTAGCTTAGACTCTTCGGTCAGTTCTTGCGCCATATATGCAGATGTGAGATCTAGTGTTGAGAAAAGTTTTCCTCCAGCCAATGTGGCAAATAGGTCCTCCGCTCTGGGCAGCGGGTATTGGTCCTGTAGGGAGACTCTGTTTATGATAGATTTGAATCCCCACAGATTCGTATGGATCCATCAGGCTTTATGACTGAGACGATGGGACTTGCCCAGTCGCTAAATTCCACAGGTGAGATAATGCCTTCCCGCAGAAGCCTGTCCAGTTCATGTTAAATCTTTTCCCTCATCACATAGGGCACATGTGATGTAGATTTTGACTTTAGCCCCTTTGAAGGTGCCTACATCTGGCTGAAAGAGATGTTCAAATCGCTTTATAACTGTTGAGCAGGAGGTCCGTTCCGCTGACGATATGGTGTGAACATCATCCCATTTCCAATTTAGTTTTTCCAGCCAGCTTCTCCCCAGCAGTGCTGGGAGATCTTCGAGGACAATCCACAGGGGGAGTCGGTTCACTGTCCCTTTGTGTGTGACTGAGAGCTGCCAAGGACTGAGACGATTTCTTTGGTATAGGTCCTTAGTTTGGTGTCGACCCTTGTGAGTTTTGGTCTGTCGTTTTTGTGTGGCCACAGCTGTTCAAATTGTTGAGCGCTCATGAGAGATTGACTCGCTCCCGTATCCAGCTCCATGTTGACGGGTATCCTGTTGAGTAGGACCCTCATCATTATTGGAGGCGTCTTGTTGTAAGAACAGTGGCCATTGATCGTGTTGACCCGCTGTACCTCGATGTCCCGGGTACTGTCCCCACCGTCTTCTGGTCCGCTTTCCGACCCTTCCGATTCGAATACCAGCCGAGCTGCCGTCTTTCTGCACATGCGGGCCAGATGCCCTGTGTAGTTGCAGTTTCTGCAAACAGTGTGCTGAAATCGCTCGACACCCCCTTGATGAGTGCCTTCCCCCACATCTCCAGCACAGACCGCTTCCATTGTTTCCGAAGGCTGAGCTGTGTCTGGCTGATGTCTCTTGAGCTTCTCTCAGTTTGTAGTTGATTGCTCGCATTGTGGGTTGATGAGGTGTGAACGGCCGTTCATGTGGCCCTTGATGGCTTCTGGCACCACTGCCTGCTGTTGAAGGCCTGCTCTCCTGCCTTTGTCTGTGTGTGGGGGTAGCGGCTTGTTTCACGCTGTGAACCCCTTGTTCCGATATTTCGTTAGTTGTCGTACCCGCAGTGTAGATCAACCTCGTTTCTTCTTCTCCTGCAAGAATGTCTGTGCGACCAGTGCTGCTGCCTCTAAGGTCAAGTTCTTGGTCTCTATGAGCTTTCGGAATATGCCTGCGTGGCCTATTCTTTCAATAAAAAAGTCTCTCAGTACTTCTCTCCTTAGTTCATCGGAGAACTCACATAAGCTAGCCAACCTCCGAAGTTCCGCCACAAAGTCGGGTATGCTCTGGCCCACACAGCGTTTGTAGTTGTAGAACCTGTGTCTGGCTATGTGTAGGCTGCTCGCTGGCTTCAGGTGGTCTCTCACCAGTGTGCTCAACTCTTCAAACGACTTGCTTGCTGGTTTCTCGGGTGCCAGCAGGTCCTTCATTTTCGAGCCACAGCTGGTCAAGAGATGGGCTCTTCTCTTGTCTGCCTTATCGTCACCTAACCAGTCTTTGGTTACAAAGCTTTGCTGGAGCCTTTCTATAAAGTCCTCCCAATTATCTCCAGTATTGTATTTTTCATCTGAGCCATTGGTCGCCATTCTGTGGATTCTGTCATCCTGTAACTCGTCGCCACTGTAAAGTCCTGACCCTGCCGTACAGACTCACACGAGGCACATGCTGAAGTCAAGGTCACTCAGGACCTGCACCTTTATTACACAGCTCTCGAATGCCACACTTGCCTGAGACCTGTCTTTATATACCTGTGTGGAACAGGTATCCAGTGTCTCCTGCAAGTGCACCCCTGGTGGTAAGGTAAGCTTGTGGTTACAGGTCATATCTAGTAACAGTCATGTATAGCATGGTAAGATACAGTTATGTACAATAGTGTGAGATATATGACAGTCACCACACATTAAAAAAATCCACGCACAGGCATCTTCCACCCCCCTCAATTGGAGTTCAGGACTGGAACATCGGGTCCTTCATTGAAACTTCTATGAACTCTTGTGGAAGCAAGTCATCCTTGTTCAAGGGACTGCCTATGATGATGATATGTAAGACAGTAGTTTGAAAGGTAAAGGGATGACCTTTCGCATTTCCCAGCAGAAAGACTTTGAGTAAGAGAGAATGAACATACCAACATGGTGAGACTAAAATTTGCTGTTGGTTATAATAGTCAAACAGAATGAGCTGCGAAGGTAATTCTTTACCAATATCAGCAAGATTAAGTTGGAAGAGAAAAATAAGCCAAAAGCATTCACTTTCTGTTTTTAAAAAGCTGACAACTGTACTTTAACAAAGGATGTGATGTGAAAAGGAAAATTTGCAGAAGTTAAAAGAAACAGCCTTGGCAGCTTACCAGAGCAGCTGCTGAATGGGCAGAGAGACTGCAGCTCTGATACTAGCTTTACAGAAGTCAGGAAAAGAGATAAAGTTGGCACAGGATGATTCAGATTGATGAATACTCCAGGCACTATAGGTAGCATTTTTACAAGAAACAGCAGAATGCCAGGCATGATTGAACGAAAATAATGCCCACCATGATTATTCCAGCTGGAATAGAAGGTTTTATACCTCCCTTTGTCAGATCTAACAGAGGGGAAAGAATGTGGTTTGAAACCTTTCATGCCAGCTAAAATCACGTAATTTATTTCACTGGTACAGATAGAAGGTTCAAAACACTGAAAGTAGCAGTTGGACTTGGGAAAGGCAGCAAAGATTTCTTCGACTGTTCTATTTGGCTGAATTATGGGATAAATTTTACGAGCTAGTACTCCTGGCACCGAACTTTATGTTAGAAACACTAACTTGTAAACTTTATTTCATCATGCCAAACAAGATGTGAATAACTTATAGACTGTGATTTGTTGCAGGGTATTTTGCAAGAATAGATATGAGACTGAATGGAACAGCCTATCAGTGGGGGGGCAGATAAAATAGGGTTTGAGGTGAGCAAATGCTCTCGGAGGTTAGCTCAACTACTGGGATAATGAAGAAGATAAATAAATTGATCGATGAGTTTATTCAGGATCATTCGAGATAGCAAAGAACACTGCATTAATTTATCCCTGATTGGTAGAAGATGAGAAGTCGAACCATTGCTAATGACCAACTTCTAAATCTTTGAGAATTATCATTTGAACTGAGGGGAAGCTGGAACTAATAGCTTTAAGAAGAAAATGCACTTAAATGCCAATAGGGATCAGCATCAACCTGGCTCAGGTGGAAGCACTGCTTGGCCCTGAGTCAAACAATTGTGAAATTGAGTACCAGCCCAACAGGCAAGCACATGATCTAGCTTGACACTCCAGCGTGGTACTGAAAGAATGCTACATTGTTAAAATTGCCATCCTTCAGTCTATGTTCACAAATCATTGAAGGTGGCAGGAGAGGTTGAGAAAGCGGTTGAAAAAGCATATGGGACCTTGGGCTTCATAGATAGAGGCATGGAGTACAAAAATAAGAAAGCTATGATGAACCTGCATAAAACACTTTTTTAGCCTCAACTGGAGTATGGTGTCCAATTCTGGGCAGCGCACTTTAGGAAGGATGTGAAGGCCTTAGAGAGGGTGCAGAAAAGATTTGCAAGAATGATTCAACGGATGAGGGACTTCAGTTATGGGGATAGACTGGAGAGGCTGGGGTTGTTCTCCTTAGAGCAGAGAAGGTTGAGAGGAGATTTGATAGAGGTGTTCAAAATCATGAGGGGTCTAGACAGAGTAGATAGAGATAAACTGTTCCCATTGGCAGAAGGGTCAAGAAGCAAAGGACACAGATTTAAGGAGATTGGCAGAAGAACCAAAGGCGACATGAAATAAAACTTTTTTATGTACCAAGTGGTTAGGATTTGGAATGCATTGCCTGAAAGTGTGATGGAGGCAGATTCAATTATGGCTTTCAAAAGGGAATTGAATAAGTACCTAAAGGAAAATAATTGCAGGGATACAGGAAACATAGAAACATAGAAACATAGAAAATAGGTGTAGGAGTAGGCCATTCGGCCCTTCGAGCCTGCACCACCATTCAATAAGATCATGGCTGATCATTCAACCTCAGTGCCCCTTTCCTGCTTTCTCTCCATACCCCTTGATCCCTTTAGCTGTAAGGGCCATATCTAACTCCCTCTTGAATATATCCAACGAACTGGCATCAACAACTCTCTGTGGTAGGGAATTCCACAGGTTAACAACTCTCTGAGTGGGATTAGCTGAAGTGCTCTTGCAGAGTGCTGGCACAGGCTCAACAGGCCGAATGGCCTCCTTCTATGTTGTAACCATTCTATGATTCCATTCTATGATTCTGAAGATGTTAAAGAGTAAAGATGTCTTACTGAAATTATATAGGGCCCTAGTGAGACCACACCTGGAGTATTGTGTACAATTTTGGTCTCCTTACCTAAGGAAGGATATATTTGCCATAGAGGGAGTGCAACAAAGGTTCACTGATTGCTGGGATGGGGGGATTGTCCTATGAGGAGAGATTGAGTAGATTAGGCCTATATTTTCAAGAGTTTGGAAGAATGAGAGGGGATCGCATTGAAATATATAAAATTCTTACAGGGTGAAGTGGGGCAATAAGTCACACTGGACAAATTAGAAATGGAATAAAGGGTTGAAGAGTCTACGTGCAAGCAAAATCAGAAGCAGCCCTTACAAGCTAAACACATGGAAACAAGAATCTGTATTGAATGTCTCAAGGCCCCACATTGTGTACCTTCTAACACAAGAGATAAGATGGTGATAGTTGATTTCAAACCGACACATCAGCAAAACTGGTCCAAAGCTGCATAAACGGCCAAAAGACAGTGGGGGGAAAGGTCCCAGGGTAGAACCAGGATAAGAACCAGTTTCACCTGAATGACAAGGGGCTGTATCCATTCAAATCAATTGTATTGAATGTCCGGCCATTATAGGCCGAGTAACTGTATAAAAACCCTGTGTGTTTTTTGTTCAGGGAGAGTGAATGTGAGGAGTTCAGCAGGGGCTGGCTTGCAGGCTCGTTTCTCCCATTGCAAGTAAAATAAACATACTTGTGTTTGATTCCTAACAGACTATGTCAAGGTTAATTATTTAATCTCCACTTCACAGGGTTTGACGTGGTAGATGCAGGGAGGATGTTTCCTCTGGCTGGGAAGTCTAGAACTGGGGGTCACAGTCTCAGAATGAGTGGTTGGCCATTTAGAACTGAGATGAGGAGAAGTTTCTTACTCAGAGATGGTGAATCTTTGGAATTCTCGATCCCAGAGGGCTGTTCATGCACAGTCGTTGAGTATATTCAAGACAGAGATCGATAGATTTTTGGAGAAATCAAGGGCTATGGGGATAGTACAGGAAAGTTAGAAGATTAGCCATGATCTTATTGAATGGCGGGGCAGGTTCAAGGGGCCTACTCCTGATCCTATTTCTTATGTTCTTATGTAAACCAATATATTGTTTGTTCTAGTGGTCCAGATGGTCAAAATAGATATTAAAAATCCCAAGGCACTATTTGAATAAGAACTACCAGGTCTCTCAATATCCTGGACAATATTTCTTTCTCAGCAAATAACAAGCAGATTAACTGGTCATTAATCTCATGGCTGACTATGGGATCTTGCTATGTGCAAAATGGCTATTATAACACTAGTGATGAATCATATCTTAAGTCCTTTGAGATATTTCTGAGATGTGATCAGCTGTAATATAAATGCAAGTCTTTCTTTTTTCTTTCATACACACATGCTTAAGGTGGTAAGAGAGATTGATGGGAGTGGTTTGGAAAGGTTCCTAACAATTAAACCAGTACAAGATTATAAAAATGTTACATAATATTTGAGATGTAATGGAGCATGGCGTTCTTAAATATACTCTGGGGTACTCCAGTTACACTCATAGCTCTGGAAATACATTTTTAAACTGCTTTTAAGCAAGAGTTTGATAATTATTGCAGTTACCAGCATTACTAACTGAGAGATTGTGCTCTCCATAGAGAATTAAAAAAATATATAATCCTATTTTAGATTTATCACCAATCTGGCATGTGGGAAGATTTCTTCTGATTGCTATATATAATGGAATTCTAAACCTATTTGTAAAGATCTACTGTGGCTTTGCACACAGAGAGTCAAGACTAAGTGTAATCTTCAGATGGAAAAAGATTTGAAGGTAAGGAGTAATTGAACCAAGGCCTGAAGATGTAATTCACTCCACATTTTAAACTCACAGAGTATGAAATTTCATTTCTTTATCCTTCTGTTTATATCTAAGAATGGAGCAATAGTGGAACCAAAATCACATGGGATGCAAATCTGCCTGTTCTAATTGTCGGACGGACCTTAATTTAGGCAGCCAGACTTTCTGTCTGAAACATGGGGGCGGGGGGGAGAGGCGGCCTAATAAATATGTTAATTAGGGGATAGATGATGTAATAAGGATCCCAACACATTCTCGCATCTTCCTACGTTGCCATCACTAGTTTCTGATTGTGGCCACAATACATGGGTTGCACATCCACCATTTCTAATGATATTTAAAGGCACCCTCAGCTGCTCTCTGGTAAAACATTGGAAAGTCTCAGGGGATATTTTGCTTGTATTGAAACGTGTTTTCTTGCTACTTCAAAGATTTCAAAGTGTTGCCGCAGCAGCGACAGTAACTCGGGGTCTCAACTCTTTACCCTCCTGTAATGTATTTGCTTCATGGGTTCTTTGCTTAAGCATTCATAGGAACACATTGCTATTAAGAACTAGTTGGTTTATTAGCAGAGGTTTAACAATCACACGACACATTACCAGTTCATCCAGCAGGCTCACAACCACCTGCCTCATCATGGATCCCACGAACACAACTGGCTGGGGTTTTATTGAGTCCTGTGAACATCACGTGACTAGCTAAGCCACTCACAACTCAACAGTTCAACAAGCCTGTGAGCATACTCACTGGTGCACACATTACACCTCCCAACACAATTTATAGGATCAGGACAACATACCTGCAGTTCCCAAAGGAATAGTGCGTAAGGAGGATGCGCTTCTCTAGGTAGACTGTCACGGATTTCTGTCAACTTTTGCAATAAGACCTGCAATCCACTGCTACAACTGTTGCAGTCAAGATCACTACAGCCCTGAACTGCTTTGCTTCCGGTTCATTTCAGGCCACCACAGGGGAATCAATAACATCTTAAGCAGGTGACTGATGCCATGGGTTGGAAATTCGATTGTGCCCAGAAACTGGTACACATGTGAAGTTGGTGCCAGCAGCTCATTATAATGAGGCAAGTGTGCAACCAATGTTATCCGTACTATTCATTGGCTGCATGGCGGTTTTGGGGGATGGGTGAGGGAAGCCACTTAATGGCAGCCAGCATCTCTTAATCAGGATGTGCACTCTGCCTGCAGACAACAGAGACACTTCCGAGATTGAAAAGGTCACCCAGGTTTTCCGATGCCACGGTGGTGCAGGCATTGACAGGAGGAGGATGATTTGTTCTCTCCAGGGGGCAGGAAGCCCCCCAGGCTGCAACTTTACCACCAGTCGGAAGAGGTTGCTGAGGACATCAGTTCCAATGCTTAGCTCCCAGGACGTGGCTGCAATGCCCAAAGAAGCTCAATGACCTCACCAAAATTGTCACAGTAAGAATACTATCTGCTCACCACCTATAGTCTCACTACTTACAATACCCGCTTTCCCTGCTTCCCTTCACTCTCCTGCAATCACTGTAACACACTGTTGCCATGGAAGCTCAGATGGTTGCTAGCTTGGCTCTGGGGGCTAGTGTTGATGGGGGCTTTGGAGCCTCACATCACTTCTGCACTCTGTTCTCGCGTAGAGTGGAAGGAATGCTGAGGCGCAATCCCTGGAGAGTGGCCTTGGATCCCTGGGTGAGGCACTTGCTGTCCTATCTCAGTATGACGGCGTGATTCTTAATTGTTCCTGTTAACTATAATACACAGATAGAATTGAGTTGTTGGATTTTCTTTGGTGTTGGTCTTAATATTTGTAGTGAAGTGAGGGCAAGGCCATTAAGTTTGGATTGAAAGAAGGTAATGTAAGCATCGGCTCCCCAAGGATTGTTGGACATTATCTGGACATTGCATTTTAATATTTCTCACTGCAGAAAGAGCTGGCAGCCTGTTGGGGGGCGGAGCGGGGGGGTGGGAGGGGGGCAGGTATTTTTCCATGTTGTACACAAAATCCACATCTGATGGGCGGGGGTGGTCTGGGACACGTTACAATGGCCAAGAGAAATCAACTCATCACAGGTAATGGACAAAGATGGAGGCTCCATTGTTAAGCAATGTGAACTCGTCAGAGATAGATCAGATGTAAACTGGTCAGTGATCAAGCCATTACCTGGATGAGCTAACCCCGAGAGGTGGGAAACCAGAACAAAAGAAAGCCATTAAGCCTCAGACCGGTTGGAAGTGAGAGCCGGTCCCCAGCCATCACTGGAATACATATGGGTCACTCAGACAGAAACCTTGAAACAAGGAAAAACTTTATTTGGCGAGAAGAAGCAAACAGACTTTGGAAATAAAAGGTAGCCGCGTGGCCATCGCTTTCTCTCTTCTGCTCTCGCTTGCTTCACCTCTACAAGGACCGAGCACTCCGTCTGGGACGGAGAGAAGAAACCACCAACGAGCAACCAGAGCCTCACTATTCAACTGTGAAGCCAATCTTGAGACTGGGACTTGGATACTACAGACAGTACAGAACCAGAAGAGACACGTTTTCACCAGGAGAAGCAGCGAGTAAGTCAACGAATCGGTGGAGCATTCTCCCTGCCCACGCATCTTTAAGATCACAGCCACTGTGTGAGGAGGTGTCGTGTGTTCTCACAGCCAAGCCTTAGAAAGGTTTTAGTGGGGAGGTTTTGCTGCGAGGACCATAGGGGTACGCCCGGCCGGTCGATACAGATTCGGTGCTACACTGTGGATCCGAGCAGAGGGTTTACATGTTGGGTGCTTCGCGATAGGGACGGTTTAGACATGCCAGGGTATTGGACTGTACTGCACCATCACTGTATTTACTTGTAGTTTTGCTATGTTGAGGTAGCTTTAATAAAGTATTGACGGTTGAGACCAAGGTATTTGTCCGTGACTCATTCATCTGTTCAGTACAGTAATCACTCCCAGGTCTAGAACTAGTGTAATGTGGGGGTGCGTTGAAAACACCTAAGGGAAACCACTTACAGTAATTGGACAGTGGTAGTCTTCTCCTGCTTTGCTCTATCCATTGGGAAAGAAATGTAGCTGTTACCCCTGATGTAGAAAGCCTTGGTTCTCTCTCTAATACAATGGTAGACTGCAAATTTGGAAATGTCACTGATGCCACCTGCTTCAGCCTGGAAGAAGCCTGTTCATAAAAGATAAGGGGCACAGTGATCTCGACAGCCGCAGGTAGTGCTGCCCACGCCCTGGTTCGGGGCTTGCGTTGTGAGTGCAGCAGGTGACATAGTTCGATGGAAGCCTCTTTTGTGACACAACAGCACCTGAGACATTGCTCCTCAATAACGTTAAGGTTGGGGAAGTGCTCCCTGAAGGCCAGGGACGAGTATGATTTCCTGCACAGTGCCCTCCTTCTCCCAGCTGCTCCTCCTCTCTCCTGTCTTCTTGGGTGCTCCACCTTCATCATCTGACTGAAAAACAGTCCTGCCACATCACTCATGATGACAGGGCTGTCAAAAGCAGTCCAACACCAGCAAGATCTTCTTATCAAAAGTCAGAATTAAGTTGTAGAAGCCAAACAACGCCTAGAAGTTAACCAGCAGCATAAATAGTCAAATCAGCAACTAACCTGTATGGGGGGACGAGCCCTTTAAACAGCACTGCCAAAGGGTTCTTGCTGCCTGTTAGCACCATGAGGTGATGAACGAGTTTATCAGGTTGCAAGCCATATGCTCGAGCAGCCCAATTTGACAGAAAGGTCCTACAACCAGTGCAGCAAGTGCGACCAAGAGGGTAAAGTAATTGTGAGGGCAGGAGCTAATTTTGAGGATGTGTGCAAGCAGACGGAAGTGCAGCGACATGTCCCATTCTGATTGGAGGAGAGGCATGGAAAGCAGTGATTAAAAATGCTGAGGCTAAAGTAGGATTATGCCGGGCTGCGCAGAGTCAGAGCGATGTGAAGGGGAGTCTTGACTTGGTGAGGTCATTAAATTTGTGTCATGGGGACAACGTTTGTGGCATTCACATGTTCTGCCATCTCTCTCCTTTTCTGCTGAGATATTTGTCTTGGCATCTGTCATCCATCGAGGGGAGGAGGACCTCCTTCCTGATGATGACTTAGAAACATAGAAACATAGAAATATAGAAAATATGTGCAGGAGTAGGCCATTCGGCCCTTCGAGCCTGCACCACCATTTAATATGATCATGGCTGATCATGCAACTTCAGTACCTCACTTCTACCTTCTCTCCATACCCCCTGATCCCTTTAGCCGTAAGGGCCACATCTAACTCCCTTTTGAATATATCCAACGAGCTGGACTCAACAACTTTCTGTGGTAGAGAGTTCCACAGGTTCACAGTTCTCTGGGTGAAAAAGTTTCTTCTCAACTTGATCTATGAGCACCTCTACCATTGTGTCAGAAAATCTAGTGTCTCTGGTTGAAGTCAACTTCTCCAGAATATTGCTTGTATTATCCCCCATCGAAAAGTGTTCCTCCCGTTTCGGTACTGCAGGCTGCCAGCTATGGCTATTGATGTCGAAATATCTGTCTCTATGTATTCAAGAATGCTGTGTGACCACAAACATGACTTATCAAAATTGTAGATGAAAATAACATTTAGAAAAGATAGGTCTCATCAAAATATTCTGAAGAATCATATTACCCATATGTTCAGCACTGCTATAAACTTAGTTTAGAACCATAAGAGGAAATGCACTGATAACTGGTCTATTTGTTGATAATAAAGATTATCCAGAAACAAAATGACACCATTTTAATTAAATTCTAGTTATTAACACAAATCTCTTATTTTTATCTTAATTCTGACCATCTGCCAAATTCAATAAGGAGACCACCCATAAACCAAACAATTCAATCATTTATCTCCTATGTTACCTGGGAATAACCAGCCTGCACATGAGTCAGAAATCAATCTATTTACTTTGTGCTATTTTGGCCATTGTATAAATATATCTATAATCTTTGCAAGGATAACCTTGGACCAATTCTTCCAAACATTAATAAATGAATCAAAGGAAATGCATGACTCAACCATGAATAAGTAGAATTGCTTTTAAGGTGTGAAAGTCATTTGTGGATTAAAATGAACAATTAGGGCCTGAGGCAGACTTGCAGTTCTTGCCTCACTGGGTGCTTATACTTTCTGTTCTTTATTTTCTCTCCAGATTTCAAAGTTGGTCTTTTTACATAGGAGCAGGAATAGGCCATTCAGCACCTTCAGCCTGTTTTGCCCTTCAATTGGAAAATGGCTGATCTATACCTCAACTCCACTTACCCGCTTTTGATCCATATACCGTGATACCCTTACATAATAAACTTCTGGCGATCTCAGTCTTTAAAATTTCAATTCACCAAGCAGCCACAGTCTTTTTTGAAAGGGAATTCCAGATTGTCACTGCCCTTTGTGTGAAAAAATGCTTCCTGATTTCACTCCTGAATGGCCTATATTTAATTTTAAGATTGTGTCTACTTGTTCTGGATTCCTCCATCATCATCATCCCTTGTGTTACGTATGTAAACCTGTAATTACCATGTCTAACCACCAGAGACTATCCCCTGGAGTCCCAAGGGATCCCACAATCCCTTGGGAACACCTGTATATAAGGAGGCCTCACAATCTGGAGAGACATTCTGAGGTCTGCAATAAAGGACTATGGCCACACTTACTTTGAGCTTGCAGTACCTAGTTTGACTCTTTATTCAAGACAGAACAACTGGCCACAAGATACAGATGACGAACCCCAACGCAACACTGCAGAGAACTGTGGACATCCTGGAGAAATTTTCGGAGGGAGATGATTGGGAAACCTTTGTGGAGCGACTTGGCCAATACTTCGTGGCCAACAAGCTGGAAGGAGAAGCGACCGCTGCCAAACGAAGGGCGATCCTCCTCACTGATGGCGGGGCATCAACTTATGGCCTCATGAAAACCTGCTCGCTCCAGCAAAACCCACAGACAAGTTGTACAATGAGTTGTGCACACTGGTCCGGGAGCATCTAAACCCGAAGGAAAGTGTTCTGATGGCGAGGTATCGGTTCTACACGTATAAGAGGTCTGAAGGCCAGGAAGTGGCGAGCTATGTTGCCGAGCTAAGGTGCCTTGCAGGACATTGCAAATTTGAAGGACACTTGGAGCATATGCTCAGAGACTTCCTTGTACTTGGCATTGGCCATGAAGTAATACTTCGCAAACATTTGACTGTAGAGACCCCAACCTTGAGTAAAGCCATAGCGATAGCCCAGGCATTTATCTCCCCCAGTGACAATACCAAACAAATTTCCCAGCACATTGTGCTGCTGCAAGTATTGTGAACAAAGAAACGTTGTTTTCAAATCGAAATTTACATGGCAGGACTTACACGCCTGTAGCTGCACGTCTGCAGATTACTCAGAGTCCACCATCAAAGGTGGTGAATGCAAGGCCACTAACATCTTGTTGGTGCTGCGGGGATGATCATTGATTCCATTCATGCCGTTTCAAAGGATACGTTTGCAAGGGCTGTGGATTAATGGGACACCTCCAATGTATGAGCAGGCGAGCTGCAAACCCTGATAATCCTGCAAACCATCATGTTGCAGAGGAAGACAAATCCATGGTATATCATGACGAACCAGAGCCTCAGACCAAGGAGGCAGAGGTATATGGGGTGCATATATTTACCACAAAGTGTCCCCCGATAATGCAGAAGGTTGAATTAAATGGGCTCCCGGTCTCCATGGAGCTGGACACAGGCACAAGAGGGCATAATGAGCAAAAAAACTTTTGATAAGTCGTGGTGCAACAAGGCTTCAAGGCCAGTCCTGACTCCCATTCGTACCAAACTCAGAACGTACACAAAGGAATTGATTCCCATAATTGGCAGTGCTACCGTAAAGGTCTCCCACGATAGAGCAGGGCACAATCTATCACTCTGGGTGGTACCAGGCGATGGCCCCATGCTGTTCGGCAGGAGCTGGCTGGGAAAGATACACTGGAACTGGGGCGATGTCCGAGCGCTTTCGTCCGTCGACGACACCACATGTGCGCAGATCCTAAGCAAGTTCCCCTCGCTGTTCGAACCAGGCATCGGGAAGTTCCAAGGAGCAAAGGTACAGATCCATGATTCCAGGGGCATGACCCATCTATCACAAGGCGAGAGCGGTACCTTACACATTGAGAGAGAGGGTGGAGATCGAGCTGCACAGGCTGTAACGAGAGGGCATCATTTTGCCGATCGAATTCAATGAGTGGGCCAGTCTGATCGTTCCAGTCCTCAAGGGAGATTACACCGTCAGAATCTGTGGTGATTACAAAGTAACTATCAATCGTTTCTCGCTGCAGGATCAATACCCACTACCAAAGGCAGACGATCCATTTGCGATGCTGGTGGGAGGGAAAAGGTTCATGAAGCTGGACTTGATCTCGGCCGACATGACGCAGGAGCTGCAGGAATCTTCGAAAGGCCTCACCTGCATGAACACGCACAAAGGTCTTTTTGTTTCAACAGATGCCTGTTTGGGATTCGATCGGCCACGGCGATATTCCAGAGGAACATGAAAAGCTTGATGAAGTCGGCCCTGCGCACCGTGGTCTTCCAGGACGACATCTTGGTTACAGGTCGGGTCTCCGTCAAGCACCTGCAGAACCTGGAGGAGGTTCTTAGTCGGCTTAATTGTGTGGGGTTCAGGCTAAAACGCTCGAAGTGCGTTTTCCTGGCGCCTGAAGTGAAGTTCCTGGGGAGAAGCATCACGGCGGACGGCATCAGGCCCACCGATTCGAAGATGGAGGCAATCAAAAATGCACCAAGACCACAGAATGTGATGGAGCTGCGGTCATTTCCAGGACTCCTGAACTATTTTGGTAACTTCTTACCGAGTTTTAGCACATTGTTAGAACCTCTGCACTCTTTATTGTGTAAAGGAGATGAATGGATATGGGGTAAAAGCCAAGAAAATGCCTTTGAGAAAGCTGGAAGCTGTTATGTTCAAACAAATTGCTTGTGTTGTACGGTCCATGTAAACGTTGGTACTAGCATGTGATGCGTTGTCGTATGGGGTTGAGTGTGTATTGCAACAAGCTAATGAAGTTAGGAAATTGCAACCAGTTGCTTATGCATCCAGAAGTCTGTCTAAGGCTGAGAGGGCCTACAGTATGATCGAAAAAGAAGCGTTAGCGTGTGTTTATGGGGTAAAGAAAATGCATCAATATCTGTTCTGGCTCAAATTTGAATTGGAAACTGACCATAAGCCTCTTTTCTGAAAATAAGGGGATAAATACGAATGCATTGGCCTGCATCCAGAGATGGGCGCTCACGTTGTCCACATACAACTATGCCACCCGCCACAGGCCAGGCACAGAAAACTGTGCCGATGCTCTCAGTAGGCTGCCATTGCCCACCATAGGGGTGGAGCTGGCAGAGCCCGCAGATTTAGTTATGGTAATGGAAGCATTCAAGAGTGAGCAATCACCTGTTACCGCCTGGCAGATTAGAACCTGGACGAGCCAGGACCCCCTACTGTCCTTAGTAAAAAAACTGTGTGCTCCACAGGAGTTGGTCTCGTATCCCATTAGAGATGCAGGAAGAAATAAAGCCATACCAGTGGCACAAAGATGAAATGTCTATACAGGCAGATTACCTCCTATGGGTAGTTGTGCCAAAAAAGGGCAGGGACACTTTCAGTAGTGATCTCCACAGTACCCACCCAGGCATTGTAATAGAAACATAGAAAATAGGTGCAGGAGTAGGCCATTCGGCCCTTCTAGCCTGCACCGCCATTCAATTGAGTTCATGGCTGAACATTCAACTTCAGTACCCCATTCCTGCTTTCTCGCCATATCCCTTGATCCCCCTAGTAGTAAGGACCGCATCTAACTCCTTTTTGAATATATTTAGTGAATTGGCCTCAACAACTTTCTGTGGTAGAGAATTCCACAGGTTCACCACTCTCTGGGTGAAGAAGTTCCTCCGCATCTCGGTCCTAAATGGCTTACCCCTTATCCTTAGACTGTGACCTCTGGTTCTGGACTTCCCCAACATTGGGAACATTCTTCCTGCATCTAACCTGTCTAACCCCGTCAGAATTTTAAATGTTTCTATGAGGTCCCCTCTCATTCTTCTGAACTCCAGTGAATACAAGCCCAGTTGATCCAGTCTTTCTTGATAGGTCAGTCCCGCCATCCCGGGAATCAGTCTGGTGAACCTTCGCTGCACTCCCTCAATAGCAAGAATGTCCTTCCTCAGGTTAGGAGACCAAAACTGTACACAATACTCCAGGTGTGGCCTCACCAATGCCCTGTACAACTGTAGCAACAACTCCCTGCCCCTGTACTCAAATCCCCTTGCTATGAAGGCCAACATGCCATTTGCTTTCTTAACCGCCTGCTGCACCTGCATGCCAACCTTCAATGACTGATGTACCACGACACCCAGGTCTCTTTGCACCTCCCCTTTTCCTAATCTGTCACCATTCAGATAATAGTCTGTCTCTCTGTTTTTACCACCAAAGTGGATAACCTCACATTTATCCACATTATACTTCATCTGCCATGCATTTGCCCACTCACCTAACCTATCCAAGTCGCTCTGCAGCCTCACAGCATCCTCCTCGCAGCTCACACTGCCACCCAACTTAGTGTCATCCGCAAATTTGGAGATACTACATTTAATCCCCTCATCTAAATCATTAATGTACAGTGTAAACAGCTGGGGCCCCAGCACAGAACCTTGCGGTACCCCACTAGTCACTGCCTGCCATTGATGAAAGCGAAAGCCAGATCCCACATTTAGTGACCCGGTATCGATGCAAACTTAGAGTCCCATGTGCACAAATGTAATACATGTTTCCAGTTAAGCAATGCACCCAGGGAGGCACCACTAAGTTTATGGTCCTGGCCCTTCAAACCGTGGTCTAAGGTTCATGTCGACTATGCCGGCCCATTCTTGGGAAAAATGTTTTTAGTGGTTGTAGATGCGTACTCCAAATGGATTGAATGTGTGATAATGTCGGCAAGCACGTCCGCTGCCACCATTGAAAGCCGACGGGCCATGTTTGCCATGCACGGCCTGCCTGATGTCCGTGTAAGTGACAATGGGTCGTGCTTTACCAGTGCCGAATTCAAGGAATTCATGACCCGCAATGGGGTCAAACATGTCACATCTGCCCCGTTTAAGCCAGTGTCCAACGGTCAGGCAGAACGAATAGTTCAAACAATCAAGCAGAGCTTGAAAAGAGTAACTGAAGGCTCATTGCAGACTCGCTTATTCCGAGTCCTGCTTAGTTTCCGCACAGGACCCCACTCACTCACCGGGGTCCCTCCCGCTGAACTGTTCATGAAAAGGGCACTTAAGACAAGGCTCTCGTTAGTCCACCCTGATCTACATGAACAGGTAGAGAGCAGGCGGCCTCAACAGAATACATCTCATGATCGCGCAAATGTGTCACGCGAAATTGAAGTAAATAATCCTGTATTTGTGTTGAACTATGGACAAGGTCCCAAGTGGATTGCTGGCACTGTTTTGGCCAAAGAAGGGAGTAGGGTGTTCGTGGTCAAACTTGCAAATGGACTTACCTGCAGAAAACACTTGGACCAAACCAAACTCAGATTTACGGACTATCCAGAACAACCCAAAATAGACTCTATGTTTTTTGACCCTTCAACACACACACAAGTGGCAACCAACCCAGCGGTTGACCACGAAGCAGAACCCATCACCCGCAGCAGCCCAGCAAGGCTCACCACCTCCAGCAGTCCGGCAAGGCCAGCTGCGCAGCAGCCCAGCGAAGGCCGAACAAACGACTCACCAACACCAGCATTTGCACCGAGACGATCAACCAGGGAAAGGAAGGCCCCAGATCGACTCACATTGAAAACTATTGACTTGGGGGGGGAAATGTTGTTTTGCATGTAAACCTGTAATTGCCATGTCTAACCACCAGAAGGCCTATCCCCTGGAGTCCCAAGGGATCCCACAATCCCTTGGGAGCACCTGTATATAAGGAGGTCTCACAGGCTGGAGAGGCACTCTGAGATCTGTAATAAAGGACTACGGTCACACTTACTTTGAGCTTGCAGCATCTAGTCTCACTCTTTATTCAAGACATAACACCTTGAAATCGAGAAAGACTTACTTTCACTTTAAAAGTGAGTTCTCAGGTAACTGTACATTCCAATGCGGGAATTACAGTCTCTGTAACAGGTGAGGCAGACAGTGGTTGAAGAAAAGGGTGGGTGGGGGTCTGGTTTGTTGCACGCTCCTTCCGCAGTCTGCGTTTGATTTCTGCATGCTCTCAGCGACGAGACTCGGGGTGCTCAACGCACAGCCGGATGTTCTTCATCCACTTTGGGTGGTCTTGGGCCAGGGATTCCCAGGTGCTGGTGGGGATGTTGCATTTTACAAAAGAAGCTTTGAGGGTGTCCTTGAAATGTTTCCTCTGCCCACCTGGGACTCGCTTACTAGGAGTTCCGAGTAAAGCACTTGCTTAGGGAGTCTCGTGTCGGGCATGCGGACGATGTGGCCCGCCCAACAGAGCTGATCGAGTGTGGTCAGTGCTTTGATGCTGGGGATGTTGGCCTGAGTGAGAACACTAACTTTGGTGCGTCTATCCTCCCAATGGATTTTCAGGATCTTGCGGAGGCAGCGCTGGTGGTATTTCTCCAGCGATTTGAGGTGTCTACACTATATGATCCATGTCTCTGAGCCATATAGGAGGGCAGGTATCACTACTGCCCTGTAGACCATAAGTTTGGTGTCAGATTTGAGGTCCTGGTCTTCAAACACTCTCTTCCTCAGGCGACCGGAGGCTGCACTGGCACACTGGAAGTGGTGTGGGACTATGTCATCGATGTCTGCCCTTGCTGATAGTGGGCTCCCGAGGTATGGAAAATGGTCCACATTGTCCAAAGCCGCGCGTGGATTTTGATGAGCGGGGGGCAATGCTGTGTGGCGGGGTCAGGTTGGTGGAGGACCTTTGTCTTTCGGATGTTTAGTGTAAGGCCCATGCTTTTGTACGCCTTGGTGAAGATGTTGACGATGGCTTGGAGTTCGGCCTCCGAGTGTGCGCAGATGCAAGCGTCGTTCGTGTACTGTAGTTCGATGACAGAGGATGGGACGGCCTTGGATCTAGCCTGGAGGCAACGAAGGTTGAACAGATTCCCATTGCTTCTATAGTTTAGTTCCACTCCAGCGGGGAACTTGTTGAGAGTGAGATGGAGCATTGAAGCAAGGAAGATCGAGAAGAGTGTTGGTGCGATGATGCAGCCCTGCTTGACCCCAGTCCGGACATGGTTTGGGTCTGTTATGGATCCGTTGTTCAGGAGCACCGCTTGCATGTCGTCGTGGAGCAGGCAGAGGATGGTGACAAACCTTTGGGGGCAGCCGAAATGGAGGAAGATGCTCCATAGTCCCTCATGGTTGATGGTGTCAAAGCTTTTGTGAGGTCAAAGAAGGGTATTTACAAGGGTTGGTGCTGTTCCATGCATTTCCCCATGGAGGAAATAGCTTCTCTGTATTTACTCTATCAAATCTTTTTATCTTTTTAAACACCTCAATTAGATCACCCTCAATCATGTAAACTCGAGCGAATGCAACCTATGTTTATGCAACCTGTCCTCATGATTTTTCATTTACTGTTGAATTTTGCATGATTAGTGTAAAGTCCTTACTCAACGGCACAAAACCCACATGAGGCACATTCTATGGACAAGGTCAGTCTATGACCTGAACCTTTATTCACAGGACCAAGAAGTGATGACCCTGCGTGGGACCTCCCTTTAAATACCTGGATGATCAGGTAAGGAGTGTCTCCCACAAGTTCACACCCTGTGGTCAAGGTGTGCATTGCTTAAGTATATAGAGTATTGCAGTGGTGTTACAGAGAGGTTATGTACATGACATCAACTCCCTCCCAAAGTCTTATTGGGATCATAGTTAAGTCTTTCAGGTGATCTATGCTCCCTCGTGGAGCGCAACAGTTGGGGCTCTGGTTGTTGAGCCTTGGCATGAGTGTCTGTCACCTGTGGTGATTCCGGCCTGTCCAGGCTGATCGCCGGGACTGTGCATGCTGCTGAATGTTCTTGTTGCTCATTCACTGGCGGTGGTGTGAGCACCATCTCATGATCTTCCTCGGGTTCCTCAGTGTCTATGCTGAACCTTTTTTTTACTTGGTCCAGATGCTTACGGCATATCTGCCCATTGTTAAGTTTAACCACAATGACCCTGTTCCCCTCTTTGTCTATTACAGTATCCTCAAGCAATTTGGGACCCACGGCGTGACTGAGGACAAATACGGGGTCATTTATTTCTATACATCTCTCCCTTGAGTTACAGTCATGGTACTCATTTTGGGACTGAGGCTTGCCCTCAACTATGTCGGTCAGGACTGGGTGAATGAGGGATAACCAAGTTTTGAGTGTTCGTTTCATAAGTAGCTCAGTGGGCGGGACCCCCGTGAGCGAGTGCGGTCGGGACCTATAGGCCAGCAGGAGGCGCGATAGAGGGCATTGAAGGGAGGGTCCTTGAATCTTGAGCATACCTTGTTTAATGATTTGGACTGCACGTTCTGCCTGGCCATTGGAGACCGGCTTGAACGGTGCTGTCCTGACATGGTTGATGCCATTGCCCGACATGAACTCCCGGAATTCGTAGCTCGTGAAACATGGGCCATTATCGCTAACAAGGATGTCCGGCAAGCCGTGGGTTGCAAAGATCGCGCGCAGACTCTCCACAGTGGTGGATGTCGTGCATGAATTCAAAATGATGCACTCGATCCATTTCGAGTATGCATCTACCACAATGAGAAACATTTTTCCCATGAACGGGCCCGCGTTGTCTACTTGAATACGTGACCATGGCCTGGTGGGCCAGGGCCACAGGCTGAGCGGGGCCTCCCTAGGGGCTATTACCCAGCTGGGCACACGTCGTGCACCTGCGAACACAGTGTTCCAGGTCTGAATCAATTCCCGGCCACCAAACATGTGACCGGGCAATGGCCTTCATCAGAACGATGCCAGGATGCTCATTGTGGAGCTCCCTGCTGAATGCCTCCCTGCCCCTCTGGGGCATGACTACCCGGCTGCCCCATAGTAGGCAGTCAGCTTGGATGGAGAGCTCATCCATCCGCCTGTAAAACGTTCTGACCTCCTCAGGGCATGCTCCGTGTGCGGGCGCCCAATCCCCAGTCAGGACACATTTCTTAATCAGGGATAGGAGGGGGTCTCTGTTTGTTCAGATTTTGATCTGGCGGGCTGTGATGGGGGAGCCTGCGCTGTCAAAGGCAACAACGGCCATGACCATCTCAGCGCTTTGTTCCGCTGCCCCCTCGGTGGTGGCCAGTGGAAGCCTGCTGAGCGCGTCAGCACAATTTTCGGTGCCAGGCCGGTGCCGGATGGAGTAGTCATAAGCAGCCAGTGTGAGAGCCCATCGCTGTATGCGGGCTGACACGTTGGCATTGACAGCCTTGCTGTCTGACAACAGGGATGCTGACGGCTTGTGGTCCGTTTCGAATTCGAACCTCCTGCCAAAAAGGTACTGATGCATTTTTTTACACCATAGACACACGCGAGTGCCTCCTTCTCAACCATCCCATTTCCCTGTTCTGCTTGAGAGAGCAACCTGGAAGCATAAGCCACAGGTTGTAGTTGGCCCTCAGCATTACTCTACTGCAACACGCACCTGACCCCATAGGACGATGCATCACATGTCAGAACCAATTTCTTACAGGGGTCGTGCAGGGTCAGTAACTTATTTGAACAAAGTAGGTTCCGCGCCCGATTGAAAGCCTGTTCTTGACAGTCCCCCCAAAACCAATCACAACCCTTACACACCTGATTGATAGTGGCCTTGTAGGGACACCCGATTGATAGTGGCCTTGTAGTCGCCACAGATCCTGACAGAACCATCCGCTTTTAGGACGGGAACGATGGGGCTCGCCCAGTCGCTGAATTCAACGGGTGAGATGAAGCCCTCTCTCAGCAAACGGTCCAATTTGCTCCCAATTTTCTCCCGCATCACATACGGCACCACTCTGGCTTTGTGGTGCACTGGTCTGTCGTCCGGGGTGATGTGTATCACTACTTTGGTACCTTTGAACGTCCCGACGCCAGGTTGGAATAGTGACTCAAATTGTTGCAGGACTTGTGAGCACGAGCTTCACTCCACAGATGACATTGCATGCACATCCCCCCATTTCCAGTTCATCTCAGCTAACCAGCTCCTTCCCAACAGTGCGGGACCATTGCCCGGGCCAATCCAGAGCGGCAGCCAGTTCACTGATCCATTGTGTGTGACCGCCAACATTGCACTGCCTGGTACTGGAATGATTTCTTTGGTATACGTCCGTAGTTGTGTCTCAATGCGTTCTAGTTTTGGGTCTACTGGCTTTGTGTGGCCATAGCTTTTCAAATTGTTGAACGCTCATGAGTGACTGGCTTGCCACCGTGTACAGCTCCATGCGTACAGGGATGCCATTTAATAAAACCTTCATCATCATTGGTGGCGTTTTGGTATATGACTGTGAATGTTTGCCACATGAACCCGCTGAACTTCAGCGTCCATTGATTTGTCCCAAGAGTCATCCTGCATCACAGACCCCTCTTCTGGTCCATCCCCCTCGTAAATTAGCCTGGTTACAGGCTTCCTGTACATTTGAGCTAAATGAGGTTGCAATTTCTGCAGACAAATTGTTGAAACCTGCAAGTCCTGACAGAGTGTTTGCCCCCACACCTCCAGCACGAGCTGAGATTCCCATTGTTGTGAACAAAGGAGCTATGACCCGGCATTCCTCACTGATTGTCCCTTTGACTACCCTTGAGTACCCTGTTAGTGGATGTTAATGGCCCCATCCTGGACCGCATTGTCCACTGTGATGGCATAAATGCCCATTCAGCCTGCCATTGTCTCTGTTGAAAACTTGCTCTGGGGTCTATTGCTGCCTGGGGTGTGTCGAACTGCCCTTCCTTGCCTGCGGGGCTCTGAGTCGCGTTTATGATATTGACTCCCTGATCCCCCACCGCGTTAGAAGCAGAATTGCGCGCATATATTATTCTGGTTTCCTCCTCCCCCAACATGAAAGTCTGAGCCATCAACGCCGCCGCTTCCAAAGTCAAGTCCTTGGTCTCAATTAACTTTCAGAAAATCCCCGCATGACCGATGACCTCAATAAAGAAATTCCTTAACATCTCCCCCCTGCAGGCGTCTGTGAACTTACAGAGGCTGGCCAAATGCTGGAGGTCCGCAACTAAGTCCGGTATAAGAACATAAGAACATAAGAATTAAGAACAGGAGAAGGCCATCTAGCCCCTCGAGCCTGCTCCGCCATTCAATAAGATCATGGCTGATCTGGTCGTGGACTCAGCTCCACTTACCCGCCCTCTCCCCTTAACCCTTAATTCCCTTATTGCTTAAAAATCTATCTATCTTTGACTTGAAAACATTCAATGAGCTAGCCTCAACTGCTTCCTTGGGCAGAGAATTCCACAGATTCACAACCCTCTGGGAGAAGAAATTCTTTCTCAACTCATTTTTAAATTGGCTCCTCCGTATTTTGAGGCTGTGCCCCCTAGTTCTAGTCTCCCCCACCAATGGAAACAACCTCTCTGCCTCTATCTTGTCTATCCCTTTCATGATTTTAAATGTTTCTATAAGATCACCCCTCATCCTTCTGAACTCCAAGGAGTAAAGACCCAGTCTACTCAATCTATCATCATAAGTTAACCCCCTCATTTCTGGAATCAGCCTAGTGAATCGTCTCTGTACCCCTTCCAAAGCTAGTATATCCTTCCTTAAGTAAGGTGACAAAAACTGCACGCAGTACTCCAGGTGCGGCCTCACCAATACCTTATACAGTTGCAGCAACACCTCCCTGCTTTTGTACTCCATCCCTTTCGCAATGAAGGCCAACATTCCATTTGCCTTCCTGATTACCTGCTGCACCTGGGATTCATGCACAAGGACCCCCAGGTCCCTATACACTGCAGCATGTTGTAATTTCTCCCCATTCAAATAATATTCCCTTTTACTGTTTTTTTTCCCAAGGTGGATGACCTCACACTTTCCGACATTGTATTCCATCTGCCAAACCTTAGCCCATTCGCTTAACCTATCCAAATCTCCTTGTAGCCTCTCTGAGTCCTCTACACAACCCGCTTTCCCACTAATCTTAGTGTCATCTGCAAATTTTGTTGCACTACACTCTGTCCCCTTCTCTAGGTCATCTATGTATATTGTAAACAGTTGTGGTCCCAGCACTGATCCCTGTGGCACACCACTAACCACTGACTTCCAACCGGAAAATAACCCATTTATCCCGACTCTCTGCTTTCTGTTCGCCAGCCAATTCTCTATCCATGCTAATACATTTCCTCTGACTCCGCGTACCTTTATCTTCTGCAGTAACCTTTTGTGTGGCACCTTATCAAATGCCTTTTGGAAATCTAAATACACCACATCCATCGGTACACCTCTATCCACCATGCTCGTTATATCCTCAAAGAATATGAGGATATGTCTGTCCTTTACGACGTCGGTGGGAATAGAATCTGTGTCGGGCCATGTTTATGCTGCTCGCAGGTCTGAGGTGCTCACCGATTAGTTTGCTGAGCTCTTCAAAGGTTTTGTCCGCCGGCTTTTCGGGTGCTAGTAGGTCCTTCATGAACGCGTAAGTCTTAGGTCCGCAGCTGGTCAGCAGATGGGCCCTTCGCTTGTCGGCCGCTGCATCTCCCAGCCATTCCTTCTTGACAAAGCTTTGCTGGAGCCTCTCAATGAAATCGTCCCAGTCCTCACCAACACAGTACCGTTCCTCTGTGCTACCGGTGGCCATTCTCGTGGGTCGTTGATTCTGTTTCTCATCGCCAATGTAAAGTCCTTACTAAATGGCACAAAACCTACACGAGACATTCTATGGATAAGGTCATTCTATGACCTGAACCTTTATTCACAGGACCAAGAAGTGATGACCCTGCATGGGACCTCTCTTTATATACCTGGATGACCAGGTAAGGAGTGTCTCCCACAAGTTCACCCCCTGTGGTCAAGGTGTGCATTGCTTAAGTATATACAGTATTGCAGTGGTGTTACAGAGAGATTACGTACATGACAATTATAAAAGGGCATTTGCATATCAGCTTCATCCGTGGTTCTTCTGACTTACTGTCATGTGCTCCTAGATTAGTGATTTCCTGTTATTGGCAGGAGTAAGTTAACCTTTTTAATCTTTATGAGGTTATAACCACCCTCATTGACCATGCAGCTGAATCTTTCCACTTTGCTATGGAACTCTTCTGCCACCTTCCCTCCCTGCTGTAGAACCTACCCTCCTTGTTGCCACCCCCGCTAGTCTTGTTGCCGATCTCATCTGTGTTGACGATACCCCTTGTTGCACCTGCCAGCTGTGTTGCAGCTCCATTGAACTTCTTATTACAGCTCCGGCTGGTGTTGCTAAGTTAACTGGCTTCTGAATAAAATTAGGGTTGGGAATAATGTTTGATTTGAGGATAGAGTTAGTATTAAGAGTTAGGCTGAGAATTAGAGTCAAGTTTAGGGTTGGCCTTGGGGTTAGAATCCATGGGCCGGATTTTTGGCTTTCAAGGTTTTTCAGCGAAAAGGGTAGCAATACGTGGAAATTACCGTTTTCGCTGCGCTACCATTTTTAGGCCGAACCTTCGGTTTTCACATCTGCGGGAGGCGTTGCACAAGCATTCGCGGTGCAAAACTTGACTTTCAGCAACTTTAGTCCGCCGTCGTTTGCGTTGCGAGAGAAGCTTTGTGAGGGGGAAAACAAAATTCCCCAAAAATTAAAAAAATATTTACAAGACCCTGAACTAAGAAATCGCTGCAAAAAAATTAAAAAATTGAAACTTTAACTTACTTGTTTTGCAGGTTTTCATACTTACCGCTGCTGGCAGGGCTGCATGACAGGTTTGACCTCTCGCTATTCTGGGCGCGGTGTATGGGTCGGGAGAGAGCCGAAAGTCTGACGCAAACACAATCGGAGTTGTTGCACAGCGGTGCACCTCTCCCCGGCGGTACTTGGAAGCGCCGCCGCAAACAGGTACCCGAGGATCCCGCCCGGGCTTTGCGGCCGTGTTTTCGCCGCGGAGGATCAAATCACGATGAAAACCCGGTTGCAAACCTCTCGAAAAGTTGATTTAGATCTGGGTTAGGGTTGATCTTAAGCTAAGGGTGGGTTTATTTCAGGGACTGACATTTGCTGAAAATGGGGAAAACTCATTACTAGATTCATGGGAATGGGGGGAGTCTTTGACAGGGGCCAATTTATTCTATGAAACTAGCCAAAATACTTTCTTGTTGCTCCCACTATTCTCCTTTGCTACAAGTCATACTGCCACTGTTCCCCAATTTCAAATTTTGCAGTCGGAGGAAATAAATGGGAGGGGCCAACTATTATTGGGGTCGGGCCAAAAATACATGAGCATGTGATGGGGTGAATATTCTCTTTAACCATGGTCCAGACTTGGAACCATTACGCTACACATTTCAGGGAAAGCTTGGAGAACAAAACCCCCAAAATGCATGGGTTGTGATCCCAGCAGTTATGCTGGGGTTGGGCCCATCTTTTTTTTCCAGCACTGACCCCCATCAGAGTTTCCAGGGTCAGTGGAAGGACACCTCATTTACACGGGACCAGCAGGCACCCACGCCACTACAGGCATGCGCTATGGGCATCTTGGGCAGCTACCTGCTTCACGCTGCCAGTAACGACAGCAAATGGCTGCCATCTGGAAGGGGGGCATTCCCACATTCAGTCGCCCCTCAGCACCCTGTGTAAGGAAGCTAATAATATAATGATAAAACTTTACCCATCTTTGGGGATCGAGGCACTTCCCTGACTTGGACTCCCTGTTGTGGCCCACTTCCACCCTTCTGGAGGCCAGTATACTTTATCTGACTTAGCATACCACACTCCACTCTTACGCTGCACCCCTTATGAGTTGAGAAAGTGGAAACTCCCAGTTTGTGGATTCCTGCTCCTGTTTCTGCTTCCTCTGACATGACTTGCCTTCTAAGGCACAGGCAAAGGCTCAACCATTATAAACCTAAGCACGATTTTCAAAGCTGGCATATCTGGGTCCCAGCCTTTTTCTGAGTGCTTCTAGTGGACACCCGCCAAACTGCCAAGGTATTTTGGCCTCCATATGTTCAAAAGGTTGTTGTCCCTGAATCACATGTGAACAGCAATGGGAATAGATTGACTATTCTGATTGACTATTTAAATGGAACCACTAACTTACGCAACACTAAATAATGATAAACAGAATTTTCTAGAGAGTTTTAAGAGCTCTTTAGGAGTGATTTTAACTCTCTAAAATCAAGTTGGTGGGCTCTCAGCCATATTCCTGCCTGGCATTATATTGCCTCAGGAGTTTCGAAGGGCAGCTCAGACACCCAACTGAATCAGGCAGGAACCTCATCACTTTCAGGGCATGATGCAATTTTGAGACACCACTGTGCAGACCATGCACCATGTACACTCTGTACATGTACCGAGCAACAAAGAGGAAGAGGTCCCAAAAAGGTAAATGAAAAGTGGCACCCTAGCTCCCTCCACTTCCGTGACCGGTTCCCTACCCCCTCTACACCCGACCTACCTTCCCGCCAGATATTGCACGGCCCGGCGTAGGTGAACTACCATGATCAGGGAGCAGGCCTGCATACTCCACCGGCCAGCTACCCGGAAGTTCAAATCTATCCTGTTAATTCAGCTTAAGCAAGGGCTAGAAATTCATTATAGCCAAGGAATGGGCAGTGTTTAGACTTAAGGGGGTTGAAATTGGCTATCGCTCCAGTTGGGGGCGGTAACCGCTCTGGGCCGGACATCCTATGCCCGGTGCAGAAGTCCTGCCCCGGAAGTGAAATTTGGGTTACCGTCCCTCACAGGAAGTGGAGCGCAATGTCGTGCGCTCCACTTCCTTTCGAGGCGGAATCGGGGCCGCTACCTGGGCGCATCGTGGGGCGCTAGGCAGCCTCTCTGCGCAATGCTGACGCGTTTTAACGCCCCTCCCTTTCTGTTAAAAGGGAGGGATGCTTCGAGCTCTGCAGGCCCTTTGATGGCCTCCACTGGGCCAGCAGGTCCATGGGGTGCCGTGGGCACACGATCTGTTTGGGTGCCGGGCTGCACAATAGCAGCCCAGACCCTACGACAATGTTATGCAGTGGCCCGACCGGTAAGTCGGGAAGCAAAAACCCTTGCGCAATTTCGCGGGAACCGGTAGTGCCCCGGCCCCCGCCGACCCCCCAACCCCCGCCCCCAGGCGAAGGTGCTAACGGGAAGTGCACAACAGGGGAGTTTCGCCCCCAAAATGGTTAAGTAGCGCCAGTTGAAAATTGTCTGGACTGCAAGCAAAATTCATCTTCACTCCTCATTAAAATGATTGCAGTCATGATTCTCTTTTAAAAACCCAAGCTCATTGACATTACACTGAAAAGATGGACCAATATTGGGTGTAGTCTAATGATTGCTACAGGCTTTTTTCACGAGTTAGAGGACCATTGCTGCTACATCACTTCATTCTCAGCATTGTTGGGTGTGCAGCTGCCTCAACAACCATAAGAAGAAAGACAAAGAGAAGGAGCACTTACTTACAAATGCTGATGGCAGTTCGCCATCCCAGGGAGAGAGCCCAGAGGTTTTCTGAGGCAGCTTTGGAGGCATTGGTATTAGCTATGGAGAGAAGGCGGGCAGTCCTGTATCAACTGGCAGGAGGCCCTCGCCACCAATCTGCCGGACTATGTGGAGGGAGGTGACACAGGCAGCACTGTGGTCCCCAAGTCCCACACCCAGTGCAGGAGGATGTTTACCTTGCACACAATGACAGCTATTCAACTATGGCAGGCACAAGGGTCATTAGTTATTAGAATTCTGCAATATGTGTGATATGTTTATAGATACATTTATTAATGGTGTTTGGAAAATTTTGTGGTCTCTCTCATTTCACTTTTGCGTCCTGGACTGCCAGTACAGCCCCCATGAATTTTTTAGCAAGTGTTGTACTTTGAAGCCTTTCAAAAATAATGAGGAAGTTTTGTATTTGCAAGAACATTCCCTGATACCAAAGAACCTTGAAATGATGAAGGAAAACTCTTGCTTAGCAGGAAATAGCATACAGCCACTCAAATAGCAAAACCATGACAGGTGCGAGTGATTGGTGATGGTCCTTTTAAATATCGTCACTGGAGCCGACTTCCTGCCACTGCATGCTACCTGAAGCTCTTATTGTTTTTTCCAGCCGGTAAGAACATTGGTTGAAACGAAGTTGGGTGATCGGGCATCCTGTGAGCATTGCACTCGCACTGACGTCATGATCTTCATCACGTTGAACTCCCTGGCGATTGAGGTTACTGACAGCGCAGACCGACAACACCAACACGGCATGTGTAATGTACACACCTATGAGCATGCTCATAGGTTTGTGGAGCTGTTGCACTGTGAGTGGCTTAGCCATTCATGTGATGTTCACAAGACTCAATAAAACCCCAGTTAATTGAGTTCAGGTTCTCCATAAGAACATAAGAAATAGGAGCAGGAGTAGGCCATTTGACACCTTGAGCCTGCTCCCTGGCTGATCTGATTAGGGACTCAGTTCCACTTCCCTGCCTGCTCCCCATAACCCTTTATTACCTTATCGCTCAAAAATCAGTCTATCCCTGCCTGAAATATATTCAGTGACCCAGTCTCCACAGCTCTCTGGGGCAGAGAATTCCACAGATTTACCACCCTCTGAGAGAAGAAATTCTTCCTCATCTTAGTTTTAAATGGGCGGCATCTTATTTTGAGACTATACCCCCTAGTTTTAGTTTCCCCTTTGAGTGCACATATCCTCTCTGCATCCAACTTGTCGAGCCCTCTCATTATCTTATACGATTCGATAAGATCAGCTCTCATTCTTCTGAACTCCAATGAGTATAGTCCCAACCTACTCAACCTATCCTCATAAGTCAACCCCCTCATCTCCAGAATCAACCTAGTGAACCTTCTCTGAACAGCCTCCAATGCAAGTATATCCTTCCTGAAATACTCTAGGTGTGGCCTCACCAATACCCTGTACATTTGTAGCAGGACTTCTCTGCTTTTATACGCTATCCCCCTTGAAATAAAATCCAACATTCCATTTGCCTTCCTGATTACTGGCTGCACCTGCCTAATAACTGTTTGTGTTTCATACACAAGGACCCCAAGGTGCCTCTGAACTGAAGCACTTGGCAATTTTTCCCCATTTAAATTATAATTTGCTTTTCCATTTTTTCTGCCAAAGTGGATAACCTCACATTTTCCTACATTATACTCCATCTACCAAATGTTTGCCCACTCACTTAGCCTATCTATGGGCTAGAACCTCCACTTTTTTTGCGTGCTTAACGTCCACTTAACCGCTGAAATTACATATATAACGCCCATATATCGCCCATTTTGGCACAAAATGGAAACTGACGGGCATTTTTAGGAGACTTATCGCCGAGCGTTACTTTCCCCATGTGCTTAACGGCAAGAAAAAATATTACCGCCTGCCCACTTTTTTGGGGCGGAATCAGCAAAATAGGCGAAATCAACGGCCATAATATCGCCCAGCATTACATTCCGCACGGAATTAATGCCGAGATTCAATAGTAACGCCCGTCCACTGTTTTTTGTCGTAAAGAGCATATTTATCCAAACTAGTGGCCATGGAAATCGGCCATCGTTAATTTCACCACCTCGCACACATATCGCCCAGAATATCGCTCGCTCAAAAAAAGGCCCACAAAAAGTAGAACTAACCAGAACGAACACCAGCGGTGTGACTGGCATTTGTTAAATCCCACTCTTATGTGAGGAGCTGATATCTGAAAGATTTGCCTGAAAGAGCGCTGAAGTGAGTGACAACGCAGACACACTGCCGTGTGTATGCAGCTCAGACATCAATGGTGCCCATCAACTTGGTGCCAGTTGATGGGCACCAAAGTTTACGTTGATTGATGTTAAGTTGTACTTAACCCTTTCATGGTAAGGAATCACCAACGTGCAACAGTCCAGCTATTTGAGACAATGCGCAACAAGGTTATGTTCAATAACAAAAATTTAATACCAACATTGGTCTGAAATCATAAGTATCACAGCCAATAACACCCACCCCCTGCCCACGGTCCACTTTTTCCACCATTGACATCAATCACATGTTCAACATGTCCAGCAACATAGAATACAAAGGCAAAGCAGGAACGTGGTTCCCAGCCCCCATACATTGCAACAAATTTCATACACCCAGATGAAGATATAACACAGCCATCACCTGTACACATGCACCTCACTTTCCTTCCCCCATCTCCTTCTTCTCCCCACCTCTACCCGTTCCCCTCCTCATTCCACGGCACCTGGCCGAGGAGCTCCTCAGGCGGTGCCTCATTGGGGGGGATGAAGGCAGATGCAGTCATTGAACGGGTACGGGAGTTTGGGGGTGCTGAGGGGGCAACATTTTCTGATGCAGAAGCAGGATCATGGCCCCTGCTCTCATCTGTCATTCGCAATGGTGGCACGGAACTTAGGGGAGGAGTGCCATGCTCAGGGACCACTGGGAGGCCTATGGCAGCAGTATTCCTGGTTATTAGAAACATAGAAACATAGAAAATAGGTGCAGGAGTAGGCCATTCGGCCCTTCTAGCCTGCACCGCCATTCAATGAGTTCATGGCTGAACATGCAACTTCAGTACCCCATTCCTGCTTTCTCGCCATACCCCTTGATTCCCCTAGTAGTAAGGACTTCATCCAACTCCTTTTTGAATATATTTAGTGAATTGGCCTCAACAACTTTCTGTGGCAGAGAATTCCTCAGGTTCACCACTCTCTGGGTGAAGAAGTTCCTCCTCATCTCGGTCCTAAATGGCTTATCCCTTATTCTTAGACTGTGTCCCCTGGTTCTGGACTTCCCCAACATTGGGAACATTCTTACTGCATCTAACCTGTCTAACCCCGTCAGAATTTTAAACGTTTCTATGAGGTCCCCTCTCATTCTTCTGAACTCCAGTGAATACAAGCCCAGTTGATCCAGTCTTTCTTGATAGGTCAGTCCCGCCATCCCGAGAATCAGTCTGGTGAACCTTCGCTGCAATCCCTCAATAGCAAGAATGTCCTTCCTCAGGTTAGGAGACCAAAACTGTACACAATACTCCAGGTGTGGCCTCACCAAGGCCCTGTACAATTGTAGCAACACCTCCCTGCCCCTGTACTCAAATCCCCTCGCTATGAAGGCCAACATGCCATTTGCTTTCTTAACCGCCTGCTGTACCTGCATGCCAACCTTCAATGACTGATGTACCATGACACCCAGGTCTCGTTGCACCTCCCCTTTTCCTAATCTGTCACCATTCAGATAATAGTCTGTCTCTCTGTTTTTACCACCAAAGTGGATAACCTCACATTTATCCACATTATACTTCATCTGCCATGCATTTGCCCACTCACCTAATCTATCCAAGTCGCTCTGCAGCCTCATAGCATCCTCCTCGCAGCTCACACTGCCACCCAACTTAGTGTCATCCGCAAATTTGGAGATACTACATTTAATCCCCTCGTCTAAATCATTAATATACAGTGTAAACAGCTGGGGCCCCAGCACAGAACCTTGCGGTACCCCACTAGTCACTGCCTGCCATTCTGAAAAGTCCCCATTTACTCCTACTCTTTGCTTCCTGTCTGACAACCAGTTCTCAATCCATGTCAGCACACTACCCCCAATCCCATGTGCTTTAACTTTGCACATTAATCTCTTGTGTGGGACCTTGTCGAAAGCCTTCTGAAAGTCCAAATATACCACATCAACTGGTTCTCCTTTGTCCACTCTACTGGAAACATCCTCAAAAAATTCCAGAAGATTTGTCAAGCATGATTTCCCTTTCACAAATCCATGCTGACTTGGACCTATCATATCACCTCTTTCCAAATGCACTGCTATGACATCCTTAATAATTGATTCCATCATTTTACCCACTACCGATGTCAGGCTGACCGGTCTATAATTCCCTGTTATCTCTCTCCCTCCTTTTTTAAAAAGTGGGGTTACATTGGCTACCCTCCACTCCATAGGAACTGATCCAGAGTCAATGGAATGCTGGAAAATGACTGTCAATGCATCCGCTATTTCCAAGGCCACCTCCTTAAGTACTCTGGGATGCAGTCCATCAGGCCCTGGGGATTTATCGGCCTTCAATCCCATCAATTTCCCCAACACAATTTCCCGACTAATAAGGATTTCCCTCAGTTCCTCCTCCTTACTAGACCCTCCGACTCCTTTTATATCCGGAAGATTGTTTGTGTCCTCCTCAGTGAATACCGAACCAAAGTACTTGTTCAATTGGTCCGCCATTTCTTTGTTCCCCGTTATGACTTCCCCTGATTCTGACTGCAGGGGACCAATGTTTGTCTTTACTAACCTTTTTCTCTTTACATATCTATAGAAACTTTTGCAATCCGTCTTAATGTTCCCTGCAAGCTTCTTCTCGTACTCCATTTTCCCTGCCCTAATCAAACCCTTTGTCCTCCTCTGCTGAGTTCTAAATTTCTCCCAGTCCCCGGGTTCGCTGCTATTTCTGGCCAATTTGTATGCCACTTCCTTGGCTTTAATACTATCCCTGATTTCCCTTGATAGCCACGGTTGAGCCACCTTCCCTTTTTTATTTTTACGCCAGACAGGAATGTACAATTGTTGTAGTTCATCCATGCGGTCTCTAAATGTCTGCCATTGCCCATCCACAGTCAACCCCTTCAGTATCATTCGCCAATCTATCCTAGCCAATTCACGCCTCATACCTTCAAAGTTACCCTTCTTTAAGTTCTGGACCATGGTCTCTGAATTAACTGTTTCATTCTCCATCCTAATGCAGAATTCCACCATATTATGGTCACTCTTCCCCAAGGGGTCTCGCACAACGAGATTGCTAATTAATCCTCTCTCATTACACAACACCCAGTCTAAAGATGGCCTCCCCCCTAGTTGGTTCCTCGACATATTGGTCTAAAAAACCATCCCTTATGCACTCCAGGAAATCCTCCTCCACCGTATTGCTTCCAGTTTGGTTAACCCAATCTATGTGCATATTAAAGTCACCCATTATAACTGCTGCACCTTTATTGCACGCACCCCTAATTTCATGTTTGATGCCCTCCCCAACATCACTACTACTGTTTGGAGGTCTGTACACAACTCCCACTAACGTTTTTTGCCCTTTGGTATTCTGCAGCTCTACCCATATAGATTCCACATCATCCAAGCTAATGTCCTTCCGAACTATTGCCTTAATTTCCTCCTTAACCAGCAATGCTACCCCACCTCCTTTTCCTTTTATTCTATCTTTCCTGAATGTTGAATACCCCTGGATGTTGAGTTCCCAGCCCTGATCATCCTGGAGCCACGTCGCCGTAATCCCAATCACATCATATTTGTTAACATCTATTTGCACAGTTAATTCATCCCCCTTATTGCATCCAGGGACTCCGCCATGCGCGGAATGTACTCGGTCATGGTGGCCAGCTGTCGGGATATGCCCCCCAATGCTTCGATGAGCTGGACACCAATGTCTACAGTCCTCCTGGACAACTGTACCATCTCTCCGCTGTCATGTCGCGCTCATGGAACAGACCTCCGCGGGGTCGGCGCTGTCCTGGGGACAAATGGGGTGCTATGTGGCGAGGTGCTTGGGGCCGGTACCTCCAGAGTGGAGGCGGGAATGACCAGAGGACCACTCGATGGCCTTGGGGTGGAATGGCTTCTGGAGCCTGGCGATGCAGGTTCTTCGAAATCCGCGCTCTCATCCGTGAAGAACAGACCCAGCGGATTGATGGGCGAGAATCGGAGCTCCTCAGCACCAGATGTAGTTGGATTGTCTGCCGACTCCTGCCCTGCGCCCCCCCTTCTGGCCTCTGTGGTCTTTCCTGGGGCCACGCTGATTGCTGAGCTGCAAAACACTTATGAGGTTATTAGAGGAGAAGGGGGTGCTAGGGTGACAAGGTGAGTCCAGCGCTTCACACAGCATATACACAACAAAAGCACCACCGCTATCAAAATCGTCACAGACATCACAGTTCATGACCATCAACACATTGTGCACTGCAATGATTTTCATTAGGCCAGTATTATTACTATGACACTTTTATCTATTGTATATGATTGTTCGGATATGAGTGGGTGTGGCATCTATTGAATTTACATCACACAATGCTGTAAGCTTTACTCACGTGGCATCACTTCAGGGTTTGCAGATGCTTCTGTGGCTGTCCGGGGATGCTTCCCCATGAATGCAAGCACCCGCTCCTTCATCTCAGTGATGTCGCTGGGGACCGGTGGGCCCCCACCCGTTCGCCTCTGCATGGACCTCATCGTCGATAGCTTCTTCTGTAAAAGGTGACAGGATGACATGGCATGAAATCATTGCATGATATCATTGCTAGGTACTGTCACAGAGACTGATATAACACATAACCGACAGATGTAATCATGATTATTATGATTATTATCATTCTTTACCTAAAGACATACACCGTGACTGCAGGCTTTGAGTAAAACATTCCCGGTAAAAGTGCAAGACCTCACATCTGCTGATGACTGTTACAAGTCAAATTATATAAATACATAAGTACATGTAAATCAATGTAATACTTACTCTTGTGGATCCAACAAGGTCGTTCCATCGATTGCGGCATTGTTTGCCCTCACGCACCTCGTTGGTTTGCCGACGGGACCATCTCTGCTATCTCGGTCCATATCCTCTGGTAGGCCTTGATTGGCAGTGAACTACTAAGTAGCTGTTTGGTGTTTAATTAAATTAATTTAAGGGTTAAGTCATGGCAGGTGAGCTCGGACCCGTGTCATGCTCCTCTTGTGCTATGTGGGAAGTCAGGAACTTCCCTGACTACTATATGTGCGGGAAGTGTGTCCAGCTGCAGCTCCTGACAGACCGCATGACGGCACTGGAGCTGCGGATGGACTCACTCTGGAGCATGCGCGATGCTGAGAATGTTGTGGATAGCACATTTAGTGAGTTGGTCACACTGCAGGGAAGGGTTAGGACAGATAGTGAATGGGTGACCAAGGGACAAGGCAAGAGCAGGAAGGTAGTGCAGGAGTCCCCTGTGGTCATCTCCCTTCAAAACAGATATACGGTTTTGCATACTGCTGGGGGAGATGAATTACCAGGGGAAGGCACCAGCAGCCAGGTTCATGGCACCGTGGGTGGCTCTGCTGCACAGAAGGGCACGAAAAAGAGTGGGAGAGCTATAGTGATAGGGGACTCTATTGTAAGGGGAATAGATAGGAGTTTCTGTGGCCGCAACCGAGACTCCAGGATGGTATGTTGCCTCCCTGGTGCAAGGGTCAAGGATGTCTCAGAGCGGCTGCAGAGCATTCTGGAGAGGGAGGGTGAACAGCCAATTGTCATGGTACATGTAGGTACCAACGATATCGGTAAGAAGCGGGAAGAGGTCCTACAAGTTGAATTTAGGGAGCTAGGAGTTAAATTAAAAAGTAGGACCTCAAAGGTAGTAATCTCTGGATTGCTACCAGTGCCACGTGCTAATCAGAGTAGAGGGAGCAGGATAGTTAGAATAAATATGTGGCTTGAGCAGTGGTGCAAGAGAGAGGGATTCAAATTTCTGGGGCATTGGAACCAGTTCTGGGGGAAGTGGGACCTGTACAAAAGGGACGGTCTGCACTTGGGATGGACTGGAACTGATGTTCTCGGGGTAACATTTGCTCATGCAGTTCAGGAGTGTTGAAACTAATGTGGCAGGGGAATGGGAACCTATGCAGTGAGATAGGGCGAAGTAATATGGAGTCAGAAACAGATGGGAGATAGGTAAAAAGCAATAGTGGAAGGCCGAGTAAACAAAGGCAAGAAACAAAAAGGGCCACACTACATCATAATTCTAAAAGGATAAAGGGTGTTAAAAAAACAAGCCTGAAGGCTTTGTGTCTTAATGCAAGGAGTATCCATAATAAGGTGGATGAATTAGCTGTGCAAATAGATGTTTACAGATCTGATGTGATTGGGATTACAGAGACGTGGCTCCAGGATGATCAGGGCTGGGAACACAACATCCAAGGGTACTCAAAATTCAGGAAGGATAGAATAAAAGGAAAAGCAGGTGAGGTAGCATTGCTGGTTAAAGAGGAGATTAATGCAATAGTTAGGAAGGACATTAGCTTGGATGATGTGGAATCTATATGGGTAGAGCTGCAGAACACCAAAGGGCAAAAAACGTTAGTGGGAGTTGTGTACAGACCTCCAAACAGTAGTAGTGATGTTGGTGAGGGCATCAAACAAGAAATTAGGGGTGCATGCAATAAAGGTGCAGCAGTTATCATGGGTGACTTTAGTATGCATATAGATTGGGCTAACCAAACTGGAAGCAATACGGTGGAGGAGGATTTCCTGGAGTGCATAAGGGATGGTTTTCTAGACCAATATGTCGAGGAACCAACTAGGGGGGAGGCCATCTTAGACTGGGTGTTGTGTAATGAGAGAGGATTAATTAGCAATCTCGTTGTGCGAGGCCCCTTGGGGAAGAGTGACCATAATATGGTGGAATTCTGCATTAGGATGGAGAATGAAACAGTTAATTCAGAGACCATGGTCCAGAACTTAAAGAAGGGTAACTTTGAAGGTATGAGGCGTGAATTGGCTGGGATAGATTGGTGAATGATACTTAAGGGGTTGACTGTGGATGGGCAATGGCAGACATTTAGAGACCGCATGGATGAACTACAACAATTGTACATCCCTGTCTGGCGTAAAAATAAAAAAGGGTAGGTGGCTCAACCGTGGCTATCAAGGGAAATCAGGGATAGTATTAAAGCCAAGGAAGTGGCATACAAATTGGCCAGAAATAGCAGTGAACCCGGGGACTGGGAGAAATTTAGAACTCAGCAGAGGAGGACAAAGGGTTTGATTAGTGCAGGGAAAATAGAGTACGAAAGGAAGCTTGCAGGGAACATTAAGACAGACTGCAAAAGCTTCTATAGATATGTAAAGAGAAAAAGGTTAGTAAAGACAAACGTAGGTCCCCTGCAGTCAGAATCAGGGGAAGTCATAACGAGGAACAAAGAAATGGCAGACCAATTGAACAAGTACTTTGGCTCGGTATTCACTTAGGAGGACACAAACAACCTTCCGGATATAAAAGGGGTCAGAGGGTCTAGTAAGAAGGAGGAACTGAGGGAAATCCTTATTAGTTGGGAAATTGATGGGATTGAAGGCCGATAAATCCCCAGGGCCTGATGGACTGTATCCCAGAGTACTTAAGGAGGTGGCCTTGGAAATAGCGGATGCATTGACAGTCATTTTCCAACATTCCATAGACTCTGGATCAGTTCCTATAGAGTGGAGGGTAGCCAATGTAACCCCACTTTTTAAAAAAGGAGGGAGAGAGAAAACAGGGAATTATAGACCGGTCAGCCTGACATCAGTAGTGGGTAAAATGATGGAATCAATTATTAAGGATGTCATAGCAGCGCATTTGGAAAGAGGTGACATGATAGGTCCAAGTCAGCATGGATTTGTGAAAGGGAAATCATGCTTGACAAATCTTCTGGAATTTTTTGAGGATGTTTCCAGTAGAGTGGACAAGGGAGAACCAGTTGATGTGGTGAATTTGGACTTTCAGAAGGCTTTCGACAAGGTTCCACACAAGAGATTAATGTGCAAAGTTAAAGCACATGGGATTGGGGGTAGTGTGCTGATGTGGATTGAAAACTGGTTGTCAGTCAGGAAGCAAAGAGTAGGAGTAAATGGGTACTTTTCAGAATGGCAGGCAGTGACTAGTGAGGTACTGCAAGGTTCTATGCTGGGGCCCCAGCTGTTTACATTGTACATTAATGATTTAGACGAGGGGATTAAATGTAGTATCTCCAAATTTGCGGATGACACTAAGTTGGGTGGCAGTGTGAGCTGCGAAGAGGATGCTATGAGGCTGCAGAGTGACTTGGATAGGTTAGGTGAATGGGCAAATGCATGGCAGATGAAGTATAATGTGGATAAATGTGAAGTTATTCACTTTGGTGGTAAAAACAGAGAGACAGACTATTATCTGAATGGTGACAGATTAGGAAAAGGGGAGGTGCAACGAGACCTGGGTGTCATGGTACATCAGTCATTGAAGGTTGGCATGCAGGTACAGCAGGCGGTTAAGAAAGCAAATGGCATGTCGGCCTTCATAGCTAGGGGATTTGAGTACAGGGGCAGGGAGGTGTTACTACAGTTGGACAGGGCCTTGGTGAGGCCACACCTGGAATATTGTGTACAGTTTTGGTCTTCTAACTTGAGGAAGGACATTTTTGCTATTGAGGGAGTGCAGCGAAGGTTCACCAGACTGATTCCCGGGATGGCGGGACTGACATATCAAGAAAGACTGGATCAACTGGGCTTGTATTCACTGGAGTTCAGAAGAATGAGAGGAGACCTCATAGAAACGTTTAAAATTCTGATGGGTTTAGACAGGTTAGATTCAGGAAGAATGTTCCCGATGTTGGGGAAGTCCAGAACCAGGGGTCACAGTCTAAGGATAAGGGGTAAGCCATTTAGGACCGAGATGAGGAGAAACTTCTTCACCCAGAGATTGGTGAACCTGTGGAATTCTCTACCACAGAAAGTTATTGAGGACAATTCACTAATATATTCAAAAAGGAGTTAGATGTAGTCCTTACTACTAGGGGGATCAAGGGATATGGCGAGAAAGCAGGAATGGGGTACTGAAGTTGCATGTTCAGCCATGAACTCATTGAATGGCGTGCAGGCTCGAAGGGCCGAATGACCTACTCCTGCACCTATTTTCTATGTTTCTATGTTTCTACTTGCCATGAAGCTCTAAAATCTCCCTCCTTCCTCCCAAAGCAGCCACACCACACCCAACCACACCTTCAGTCTCTCTGAGCTCCTTCTCTTTCTGTTTCCTCTTCTGCACATGTTATGGTGACCCTTGACCTCCAGAATCACGGGAATCAAGCATTGCCATGCCGTTGCTAAAGACGGCCACACTTTACGGCAGATGATCAAAAATATTTAACGCTACCGCCCATTTTATATCGCTCGCGGTAACGCCCATTTTCAAAAGTGGAGACTAGGTGATTTGAGAATCGGCAAGAAATTGGCGATCTGAAAACCCTTTTTTACCACCCACACCAGAAAAATTGCCCATTTTAATACAAAAGTGGAGGTTCTAGCCCCATAGCCCTTGGCAGATTTTTTGTGTCCTCCTCACAATTTGCTTTCCCACCCATCTTTGTATCATCAGCAAACTTGGCTACATTGTACTCAGTCCTTTCATCCAAGTCATTAATATAGATTGTAAATAGTTGAGGCCCTCGAACCGATCCCTGCAGTACCCCACTAGTTACTGTTTGCCAACCAGAAAATTACCCGTTTATCCCGACTCCCTATTTTCTGTTAGTTAGCCAATCCTCAATCAGTGCTAATATATTATCCCCAACCCCGTGAACTTTTATCTTGTGTTGAAACCCTTTATGTGGCACCTTATCGAATGCCTTCTGGAAATCCAAATACACCACATCCACTGGTTCCCCCTTATCCACCCTGCTCATTCATCCTCAAAGAACTCCAGCAAACTTGTCAAACATGATTTCCCTTTCATAAAACCATGCTGACTCTGCTTGATTGAATTATGCTTTTCCAAATGTCCTGCTACTGCTTCCTTAATAATGAACGGCAGCATTTTTCCAACGACAGATGTTAGGCTTACCAGTCTATAGTTTCCTGCTTTCTGTATGCCTCCTTTTTTAAAATAGGGCTGTTACATTTGCGGTTTTCAAATTCGCTGGGACCTCCCCAGCATCCAGGGATTTTTGGTAGATTACAACCAATGCATCCACTATCTCTGCAGCCACTTCTTTCAGGACCCTAGGATGCAAACCATCAGGTCAAGGGGACTTGTTCGCCTTTAGTCCCTTTATTTTACCGAGTACTACTTCCCCCTCTCTATAGCCACTTGATTATCCCCTATTGGGATGTTTTTAGTGTCTTCTACCATGAAGACCGATACAAAATATTTGTTCAAAGATTCTGCCATTTCCCTGCTCCCCATTAATTCCCCAGTCTCATCCTCGAAGGGACCAACATTTACTTAGGCACTCTTTTCCTTTTTATGTACCTATAGAAACTCCATCGACCTGAACCTGATAGAAGCTAAATTCTGCCCAAGTGGCGCCCAAAGGACCGCCGAGATACCTGATGGTACTTTGGGGGGGAGTTTCGTAAAAAGATTGTTGAAAGACCGCTCGGTGGCAAAAAAAGGACTTATGCTGTGAATCTGGGTGGCAGCGGGCAGGAGCTCCCAATCTCGATGGCAAATGCAATCCTCGGCAAAGTGCTGCCGAGGTTTGAGTCAGGCCCAGGGAAGGGGGAGCGTATAAAAATAAAAATTTACACAAAAAAAACCCACTGGAAGACCTTCAGTGGACCCTATCCACATAAATCGCTGGAAAATAAATAAATAAAAGAAGTTCACGAACCTTTTTTTTTGCAGGTCTTCATACTTACCATTGGGGTTAGACCTGCCTCCATGCAACAGTCCTTCCCCCTGCTGCTGCCAACTCCCGCCCGGAGGAATCTGTCAGCTCGGTGGGTGTGAGGTCACTTACGCGCCTTGCCCGCTAGCGGACATCAGTGATCGGTTCCCAGTGGTCCTCCCTTCCCACCAGCAGAATGGCCTAGTGGAAACTGGCACCAAGGGGAGACCACCCAAAAAACTTGGCGGCAGCCAACAGCAGCGGGCAGTAAGGCCACCAAGTTCGGGCCCCATGTACCTATAGAACTCCATGATGAAATGTGCAGTTGTGAACCTGGTGGATGAACTGGTAGTGTTCAGTTTGATTGTTAAACCTTTGCTAATAAACCAGCTAGTTCTTTACAGCAAATGTGTAGCTGTGAATTCTTAAGCAAAGAATCCATGAAGCAAATACACTACAGCGTGCAGCACTGGAACCGGCATCAGCTGTCATTAGAGCTGTCAACGGCATTTTAGTGCCTTTCTGACGCTAACATGTGGCACAAGCCAGACGAATTACTCCCCCATGTGATCTTGAATTGCCCTGTTCACTTTGCATATTTCCTCTGGCTAATGTTTCTAGCAAAATTATAATTTTTCATCTAGAAATACCAACAAGGCATTTTATGATTACATTTAAGATGCCTTTGCACATGGTGATCAGGGTTAATTTTCCTCATGATGCTGAACTTTTCTGAAATGGATTAGGGGTTAGGATGAATGGCCACTATCGAAAGTGTGGTAGTGTTCTCGGTTGCTAGTTCATATCTTTTGATCCATTCTGTGGCTCTAATATTCCAAGATAAGTGGCTTTTAAATTGTAATCTATCAGTCTTCGTGTATTTTTTAGATACTGTATTCAAATTTGTTAAACTTCTCTGGAAACTTCAAATATCAAAAATGCAGTTTGTTTCACAGGTGCCATGACCATGATATGAAAATTTGATTCAAATTGTTTGCAGGTCTTATGCTACAGTTCAATGTTGTTATCAAAGGCAAAATTAACACATTAAACAATGTGGTGTCAGCAATTCCAGTATTTAAAGTTGATAAGTGGTTGATTGTTCTCGACTAATTTTAAATTTAAAGACTGGGTAAAACAAATACATTTTTGCATTCTGGTTTGTAATGTATTTGCTTTATGGGTTCTTTGCTTAAGAATTCATAGCAACACATTGCTATTAAGAACTAGTTGCTTTATTAGCAAAGGTTTTAGCAATCACACTACACATTACCAGATCATCCACCTGGCTCACAACCACTTGCCTCATAATGGACACCCCGAACCCAACTTGCTGGGGTTTTATTGAGTCTTGTGAACATCATGTGACTGGCTAAGCCACTCATAACTCAACAAATCTGCAAACCTGTGAGCATACACGTGCATACATGGTTCAACATACAAGAGCAAGAACATTTATTAGCCTGTGCAAAAAAGATTGTAAAACGCCTTTAAACTTGGGTACATAGGCCTTGTTTGCTGACTTCCAATATTATCTTATGGTTTATTCCAAACTCTTTTGCCTTTGAGGGTCACCAAGGTACAAACCATGGGGCTTCATGGATCAAGTATAACATTTAAATAAACGTTTCTATTAATTTGTATATACCTCAAGCTGTCATTACTAAAATACTTTGGTGTTCAGACAATACCAGTAAAGTATATTGCTTTTGCAATGTTCTAATGTTATCTGAATCCTTTGACATATTGCCGTCTTACAACACCCCTGTACATACCTTTATGCCACTAAAATCTCAACTCTTCCTCTTCCGAGCACTTCTACATGATACAACCCCTGTGGCTTCGAGCTAGGCTGCTCACGTCCCTGCTCTGACTGCTGAGATGCATTTGGCCGATGACCTCTGGGTTTTGGAGCCCATGAGGGGCCCGCTAAAGATTGCTCCACCTGCACCTGTGCAGGGTCAGACTCGGTCATCTTGACACAAGGCAGTATGTGGGACGGGGGGTGGGGGTATCGGGTGAGAAGTGGAAGTGCTTTGAGCCGAGTCCCCACTTCTATGTCCCCTCTGATATGTTCTTACTATACAGTATAAATGCACACGAGGCCCGTACTTTAGAGAAGGTCACTCTGTGACCAGTAACCTTTATTAGCCAGCACTGAAGTGATCAAGGTGGGTGGAGCTTCCCCTTTTATACCTGAAAGTCCAGGTTAGGAGTGTCTCCCACAAGTTCACCACCTAGTGGTCAATGTTCTCACGGTGTACAACTTAGGTCAGTTTATACATGGGTTACAATGACAGTTAAATACATGACATCACCTGCCCCCCAAAGTCTTATTGGGATCACAGGTTAAGTCTCTCTGGTGGTTTACGCTCCCTTGTAGAGCGCTTGAGTTGGGGCTCCGGTTGTTGGGCGCTGGCCTGAGTGTCTGCTGTTTGCGGTGCCTCAGGCCTGCCCGGACTGCCCACAGTGACTGGGCTCTCCTCCGATTGGTTCCGGTGTTCGGTTACCTATGGAGGAGTGAACTCTACATCGTGTTCTTCCTCTGCTTCTTCTATGGGGTTGCTGAACCTCCTTTTTGTTTGCGGCAGATTTGTCCATTGGTAAGTTTAACTACCAGAATCCTATTCCCCTCTTTGGCAATCACAGTGCCTGCGAGCCATTTAGGCCCTGCAGCGTAGTTGAGGACAAAGACAGGGTCATTGACATCAATACATCGTGCCCTCACATTCCCGTCATGGTAGTCACATTGTGACTGGCGCCTGCTCTCAACAATTTCTTTCATGGTGGGGTGTATAAGGGATAACCTGGTTTTGAACGTCCTTTTCATTAGCAGCTCTGCGGGTGGGACCCCAGTGAGCGCGTGTGGTAGGGATCTATTGGCCAACAGGAGGCATGATAAGCGGGTTTGTAGGGAACCCCCTTGGATTCTGAGCATCCCCTGTTTGATTATCTGCACTGCTCGTTCCGCCTGGCCGTTTGAGGCCGGCTTGAACGGTGCCGTTCTGACATGGTTGATACCATTTCCTGCCATAAAGTCCTGGAATTCAATGCTTGTAAAGCACGGGCCATTGTCACCAACCAAGACGTCCGGTAGACCATGGGCGGCGAACATTGCCCGTAGACTTTCTACCGTGGCAGAGGATGTGCTAAATTGAGAATGTCACACTCGATCCATTTGGAGTAGGCGTCTACGACAACCAAAAACATTTTTCCCATGAAAGGACCTGCGTAGTCCACATGGGTGCGTGACCATGGCTTGGTGGGCCAGGACCAGGGGCTAAGGGGCGGCTTCCCTGGGCGCATTACCAAGCTGGGCACACGTGTTGCACCTGCGAACACAAAGTTCCAGGTCTGCATCTATCCCTGGCCACCAAACGTGTGACCTGGCAATTGCCTTCATCATGACAATGCCCGGGTGCTCATTGTGGAGTTCTCTGATGAACATCTCTCTGCCCATCTGGGGCATGACTACTCGGTTTCCCCATAGTAGGCAATCGGCCTGAATCGAAAGTTCATCCTTGCGCCTGTGAAATGGTTTGAATTCCTCAGGGCATGCCCCGTACGTGGCTGCCCAGTCCCCATTCAGGACACATTTCTTGACTAAAGACAGTAGCGGGTCTCTATTTGTCCAGACTTTAATCTGATGGGCTGTCACTGGTGAGCCTTCGCTTTCGAAAGCTTCAACAGCCATGACCATCTCAGCATCATGCTCGGTTGCCCCCTCGGTGGTGGCTAGTGGGAGCCTGCTGAGTGCATCGGCGCAGTTTTCAGTGCCTGGTCTGTGCCGAATTTTGCAGTCATAGGCGGCTAACATGAGTGCCCACCTCTGTATGCGGGCCGATGCATTCGCATTTATGGCCTTGTTGTCAGCCAAAAGGAACATTAGGGGTTTGTGATCTGTCTCCAGCTCAAATTTCCTGCCAAACAGGTACTGGTGCATTTTTTTTTACAGCATATACACATGCAATCGTTTCCTTTTCTACCATCCCGTCGCCCCGTTCTGCCTGGGACAGACTTCTGGAGGCATAAGCTACCGGCTGTAACTGACCCTTAGCATTAACATGCTGCAACACACACCCGATCCCATAGGATGACGCGTCGCACGTTAAAACGAGTTTCTTACATGGGTCATATAGCGTTAACAGATTGTTGGAGCATAACAAATTTCGTGCTCTGTCAAAAGCTCTTTCCTGGCTGTCCCTCCAGGCCCATTCGCGACCTTTGCATAGGAGCACGTGTAGCAGCTCGAACAGCGTGCTCAATTTGGGAAGAAAGTTACCAAAATAGTTCAGGAGCCCCAAGAATGAACGCAACTCCATCGTGTAACGGGGTCTGGGTGCTCTCTGGATTGCTTCTGTTTTGGACGCAGTAGGTCTGATCCCGTCTGCTGCTACCCTCATCCCCAGGAATTCTACCTCTAGAGTTAGGAAGACGCACTTCGCCTTTTTCAGTCGCAGCCCTACCCGGTCCAGTCTGCATAGCACCTCCTCCAGGTTGTGGAGGTGTTCTTCAGTATCACAACCCGTGATGAGGATGTCGTCTTGAAAACCACTGTCCTTGGAATCGACTTGAGAAGGCTTTCCATATTTTGTTGAAAGATCGCGGCGGCCGAGCGAATCCCCAACGGACATCTGTTATAATCAAACAACCTCTTGTGTGTCGTGATGGTGGTCAGCTTCTTCGACTCACTCACCAGCTCCTGGGTCATGTAAGCTGAGGTCAGGTCCAATTTTGAAAAAAGTTTGCCACCTGATAGCGTCAAAAAGAGGTCCTCCACTCTCGGTAGCGGGTACTGGTCTTGGAGTGACACCCGATTGATGGTGGCCTTGTAATCACCACATATCCTGACTGACCCATCCGCCTTGAGCACCGGCACAATCGGGCTCACCCAGTCACTGAATTCGACTGGCGAGATGATGCCTTCCCTCAGCAGGCGGTCCAATTCGCCTTCTATCTTTTCCCGCATCACGTACGGCACCGCTCTGGCCTTGTGGTGTACTGGCCTGGTGTCCGGGTTCATGTGAATCACTACCTTGGTCCCCATAAAAGTGCCAATGCCGGGTTGAAATAGTGAGTCAAATTTGTCCAGGACCTGTGAGCATGATATTAGCTCCACAGAAGAAATTGGATTGACATCTCCCCATTTCCAGTTCATGACAGCCAGCCAACTCCTCCCCAGCAGTGCGGGACCATCCCCCTGGACAATCAAGAGTGGCAACCTGTTCTCCGAATCTTTTGCCTAGCACCGGAATGATCTCCTTTGTATATGTCCGTAGCTGTGCGTCAATTGCCAATCATTTTGGCCTCCTGGCCTTGGACGCCCACAACTTGTCAAACTGTTTGATACTCATCAGGGACTGGCTGGCCCCTGTGTCAAACTCCATTGATACTGGGATGCCATTGAGGAGCACTTTCATCATTATCGGTGGCGTCCTGGTGTATGAACTGTATATGTGCTCCACATGAACTCGCTGAACTTCAGCTTCCAGCGATTTCCCCCAGTGTCCATTTGGCCCCGTAGGGCTTACATCGTCCCCGTCCTCCTCATACATCAATCTGGCTGCAGGCTTCCTGCACATACGCGCCAAGTGATCGCTGACATTGCAGTTTCTGCAGGTATATTGCTGATACCTGCAAGCTCTGGCTGTGTGTTTGCCTCCACACCTCCAGCATGAGCCGTTGTTGGAAACAAAAGGTCCATTACCAGTCGATCATCTCTGACTGTCTCTGTAACTGTCCTTAAGCGCACCATTGACAGGTGTTGATGGTCCCATTACTGGCCGCATTGTCCCTTGCGATGGCATGAATCGCCGTTCAGCTAGCCATTGTCTCTGTTGAATTCCCCCTTTGGGTTCGACTACATGCTCGGGCATATCCGATTGCCCCTGTCTGCCTGGAGAACTGTGTGCCATGTTAACAATGTTGACTCCCTGTCCATTTGCTGCATTTAACACAAGATTTTTGTCAAACATCATTCTGGTCTCTTCCTCCCCTGAGATAAATGTCTGGGCCATCAAAGCTGCCGTTTCCAGGGTCAAGTTTTTGGTCTCAATCAGTTTCCTGAAAACCCCAGCATGCCCGATGCTCTCAATAAGAAAGTCTCGCAGCATCTCCGCTCTGCATGCATCTGGGAACTTACATAGGCTCGTCAGTCGCCGGAGGTCTGCCACGAAGTCTGGAACGCTTTGCCCTTCTCGCCGCCGGTGTGTGTAAAACCGCTGTCTCGCCATGTGCATGCTGCTCACCGGTTTAAATTGTTCCCCGACCAACTTACTGAGCTCTTCAAAAGTCTTGTCCGCCGGCTTCTCTGGCACTAGAAGGTCCTTCATCAGGGAGTATGTCCTGGATCCACAAACCGTCAGGAGATAAGCCCTGCGTTTGTCGGCCAAATCCTGTCCCAGCCATTCCTTCGTGACGAAACTTTGCTGTCGTCTCCCAATCATCACCAACACAGTACCTCTCGTCTGTGCTGCGAGTGGCCATGCTCGCGTGGTTTAAATCCCAGTTTCTCGTCGCCAATAATATGCCCTTACTATACAGTATAAATGCACACGAGGCCCATACTTGAGAGAAGGTCACTCTGTGACCAGTAACCTTTATTAGCCAGCACTGAAGTGATCAAGGTGGGTGGAGCTTCCCCTTTTATACCTGGAAATCCAGGTTAGGAGTGTCTCCCACAAGTTCACCACCTAGTGGTCAATGTTCTCACGGTGTACAACTTAGGTCAGTTTGTGCATGGATTATAATGACAGTTAAGTACATGACACCCTCTCACCATCATCCCTCTCCTGGCCCACCCGCAATTCCCTGCTAGCAATATGCTGGACAACACTTTGCTGCAGATCAGAAGGGCGCTGAATGGCCAAGGCCAGGATATCATTCAACCTATTTAAGGTGGCATTCATAGTGTGGAAGCCATTGGCGAAGGCCTGTATGCACTCGTGTGATTGCCGCGTTTGATGCTCCGTGCAGGTGGCCACTCTTTCCGTGGACAAAGACATCATCGCAAAGACCTGCGACATCAACCCAATCTCCATGAAAGCATGCACAGTACACCAGGAATGCCTGCCAGTATATCTCACATTCTTTGCTGCTGCTCTAGCCCCCGAGGTACAGCACCTGCGTCCAGCTGAGCGGAGCTTGGAGTGTCTAACGGCCTCCGACGCGGGTTAAAAAGCCATTGACAGACGTGCTGCACTTACTTCAGGGTTTCCGTGCACTACCGGACCGCACCACCCAACCCCAGCTCCCAGCACGTCGCGGAGTTAAAATCCATCTTAATTGTCCTAATGACAGGGCACATCGGAGTACAAGTTTCAATTGATATATTTGATCCACTTATGATAACTGTATTTTTGCTGTGAACACAAGTTAAAAATGCTAGAAGAGAGACAAAATACATTAGTCGCTCATATAAAGTATATCCTTCTAACTTCTGTGAGGAGTCCCTTCAAGTAATATAGCTGGTCCATGATTTTCCTAGTTGGGAATGATCTAACTTCGTTTTTAACATTAAAATTTATACGTACTCAACAATTCTTTTGTTTTCATAAGAAATAGGCATCAGTAAAAGTTTATCTGGACTTGATAGCTTCTAACAGAAAGATTAATTCCCAAAACAAAGATAAACAGAGTCCTGAACCATGACTATAACTGTTTCAGTGGTTTATAGGTTCTGTTGTTACAAGGAAAGAGGTCTTCAAGTAGCAATGACATTGCACACTCTTTAACTTATTTCCTTTGTCTCTTTAGAAAAGGCTCCTCTCAGTAAGTAACTAATTTACACCAATTTGTCTGCATTTTTGGGTGCATATATTTAAATCAGGTTTACATAAAGTTTTCTGCAATTCTAGCCTTTATCTGATAAAGACCCAGCCAGGTTGTTCAAAATTCATTCTTCACGGGTCTAGTTGGGCTAAGAGCTAAAGGAAGTGCAACAGCACCTTTTATTTTGTTTTTCTCTGCAACCTCCGGTGTCACTGTAATGTATGCACCTGTGAGTATGCTCACAGGTTTGTAGAGCTGTTGTGCACGTGGTGTCCACCGGTACGTTCGCAGCCTTCCGCAAGAGGTGGGCACCGGAGGGACTGGAGTGCATCATCACCTCCAGCAACCAAATTTTAATTTGATTTTATATGTTTTAAAGTTTAATTTGTTTTTATTGCCGGTTTTAGTGTCCCCTGAGACAGGGGGCACTAGTATAATTTGCCTCTCAGTGCCCTAAAAAACCCCACAAAAAACACAAAAAAAAACAAAAAAAAGGAAAAAAAACAAAAAAATGGCTCTTGAAAAATGTTTGGAGTGTCCTCCCCCCTTAATCAGGGGGGCACTTGTCTTATTTGTTCAATTTGATTACAACCAAAAGAGTTGTAGAGCTGTTGCATTGTGAGTGGCTGAGCCAGTCATGTGATGTTCACAAGGCTCAATAAAACCCCAGTCAGTTGGGTCTAGGTCATCCACGATGAGGTATGCAGTTGTGAGCCTAGTGGATGAACTGGTAATGTGTCGTGTGATTGTTAAACCTTTGTTAATAAACCAACTAGTTCTTAATAGAAATGTGTTGCTATGAATTTTTAAGCAAAGAACCCATGTAGCAAATACATTACAGTCACAAATGTACTACACGGAAATCGGCACAGTCCCGACCGACAAGACCATCAGCAGGCCGGGGCCATTACAAGGAGCAGCGTGTGGCAGCGTACCACTGCAGGGAGCAGCGCGTGCTGCTGCAGGAGGGCGATGGTTGCGAAGTCAGGTCGCTGATTGCAGTGCGGGCAGGCACAACAGGAGGGATGAAGGAGTGGCAAGAGTTTGTAGATGGAAGTGACCGGGGCCCAGGAGAGGCATGAGTTTGGGGCTCAGAAGAGGCGAGGGCCCAGGGGCAGCACGGGCCAGCCCACACTGCGATATGTGTGTGCGCTAGGCCCGTGCAGCAGAGCTGGTCTCTAGTTGTCTTCGTTAATCCTTTCCACTGGATCAAGACCTAGCTCTGTCAAGCCCCGTGTGGTGGCTGGTGTGCAACGGCCACCACACGTTAAAAAAATCCACGCACAGGCATCTTCCACCCTTCAAGATATAGTTCAGTTCTGGATCTGCAATATTAGTTCGGGATCTGGAACATTGAAACACCTGTGAACTCATCCCTTTTTGGCATGAAAGCAAGTCATCCTCCTTTCGAGGGACTGCCTCTGATGATGACAATCTTTTGAATAAGGTCATCCAACCTTTGGCCCTCAGGCTATAAGTGACTTGCAAACCTGATGATTATGCATAAAGTCCCAGCAATGCAGCTTCTTTTCACACTTGTATTTCTTATTCAACTAATTTCTCCTCTCTGAATTTTGGGGAGTTGATAGTTTGGAAAGGGCTGTTTCCATCCAGCTTCCTCATTGGTTGATTTATGCTCCCACTCCTCCAGGCTCACATAATTCAAACAGGAAAAATCAGCAGGTATGAAATATGTGTAAGTAGAAGTCGTGATGCTGAGACTAGCCAGGGATCGTGAGCTGCATGTAGCTTGCAGGCCATAATTTGGCCACTCCAACTTCATTGTAACAAATAGATATTAGTGGCATAAAAAATTGCAGAGGAGAAGAAAAGTATCTTGATGCTCCCCTTTGTGTAGTAAAGGTAAAAACTGTTCCACAACCGTTGGATTACGTATGCCAGACTGCCAGTGAATTTGTAACATGGTACATACAGGGTAATTCCTGGAGCATACAAGGGCCTAATGCCACCAGTAAAACTGAATGATGTCATGTGGTTTATTGTTTGTATATTTCCCATTGAAAGAACTGTTTTCTCAATGGCTGTTTCATTCCTAATGAATGACACATTTACACAATGCATCATTCATCATTAACAGAAAGGATTTGGAATATGAGCAGCATTTACTTCCCCAACTATATGGTTCTGGGTTCCAACCCCTATATGATCGGATGCTGGAAATCTGAAATAAAAGCATAAAATGTTGGAAATACTCAGTGGGTCAAGCAGCATCTTGAACTGAGATGTAAATTCTATTTCTTTCTCCATGGATGCTGCCTGACCTGCTGAGTATTTCCAGCATTTTCTGTCTTCTCAGAGGCCTTGCAAGCATCCAGCAGCACTCCCTGCACTCTCTGCATACTTAAAAAAAAACTTTTAACATATATTGCAGCAAGCCACTACTTCAATAAAAAAAAATCCAGTCCAAAATCTTAAATGCAAACATACCTGAAAGATGTGTGTGTCCCTTTAAGATGTACGTTTCTGTCAGTCTGTTGCACGCTCGCTTTTCAGAATGAGCTTTGGATCCAGTGCTAAACTCACGTCCATCACGCTCTCCATTTTTGCAGATCCAGAGTCACCATTCCACATGAGATGCTTTTGGCAGTCCTAAGGCCCACACCAAAATAGCAGCCGCCGAGTCTCACGCCAGAGAAGGGCGTTGGGGTGGTGGCCGCCATTTTTCGTCAGGATTGCAGCGCTAACTTGTGGAGGTAAGGTGGGAAATGTCTTGGCCTTTGACTTGCTGATTAATCTGCAGCAGCAAATGGCTGCCCAGGAAGGTGCTATAGTTATGGTAACCATTAATTGAAATACACAAAACAAATTTACACCACTGATTCAGACCCATTAAATGTGAAACATCGTAGAATGTGTTAATTATTACTTCAGAGAATGTGTACAGGGTTGAAACAATCATGAAATCAGAGTCCACGTGAAACCACCTTCACAAGAGCAGAGTCCCTAAGGATAAATATTCTTTCATGGGTTTTTGAATGGCGCAGGGACATTATTAAATGTTTTAATTGCTTATGTATTCCAGTGATATCTGAAACTGACTGCTACAGAATGTTTTTTCTTCACTCACAGGTTTGTGTTCAATAAAGGACTAGACATATCTCACATCTGCATGAGTACTATAATGAATCATTACTAGAAGGCAGGTGTGGCAACACAAAAGGTTGCCCTGTGTCATAATCCAAGAACTGCAGCACATTAGAACTATTGTATTATGTTAAATCACCATGCCATAACACTGTTATGTAAATCATCTATTGTGCTTGTTTGTACAAGAAATATAATTGTTGGGGACTGGAAGAATGTTCTATATTTTTGCACTGGATATCAGCATCAGCGGCTGTCAAAAGATTTGTAAAAATATATTAATTACAATGCAAGTGTTCGTGGCTCATAGTGGGTTTGGGACTTTGCAATTATATTTCAAATGTGTTGAGAATGATTCACTGATTATATCTGACTGCAGTGAAATGAGTCTAAACTGGTTGACTATATGACTGACATGCAAAAGACCTCACCCAGTCTTAACCTAAAAGGTGGCAGCATCATCCAACAAAATGAGTTGCAATAAAATGCTCTTATAAAAATTGTTACAAATAAATTACAATTTCATATATGCAAAAACACACTAGAAACTAGAAATTAATCTAACTATACTTATGTGTTTCTTTTTTTAAAACAAAAGTTATTACCTTCTGTTATCTCCACTCCTTATGCAAAATCCTCTGTAAATATTATATATGTAATGACATTATTATAGTTAGCTTGTATATTTGGTTTTATGTGTTTATATACACACAGTGGGCAACGGCCAACCCATGTTAAAAGAATTCACGCACAGGCATTTTCCACCGTTTAAAATTAATTCATCAGTCACCCGAGTACTCATTTTTAATGTGCAAGCAAGTCATCCTCGACCCCGAGGGACTGCCTATGATGATGAATGTTTAGAATAATGGATGGGCCATCTGCTCCCTTCTGCTACCTCTCTCCCCAGTGGATAAAGGAGATGCACAGTCCTAGAATAATACAATGCAGAAGGAGGCCATTCAGCCCATCGTGCCTGTGCAACCAACATCCTAGGAACAGGACTAAAGACAAGCACTAAACAATATCAAAACAAACATAATGTAATTTTATTCACTAAGAAATGGGGATGGCATTTAAAAAAGGCACTGTGCAGTGAGGCGAAACTCATAAAGGACTTTGTTGTGAATTTTCTGCTGACAATGGAAATGTAGATTATAGAGGTTCCACTGTAAGTATATTTTTTCTTTTTGCATTATTTTTCAGATAACTTGAGCAACATTGCTACAGAATGTTACGGTTCAAGCTCTACTCAAGTTATGAGCACAGAATCTAGTCTGACATTTCAATGCAGTATTGAGGGAGTTGGTCCTCATTGTAGAGGTGGTCCTTTCAGGTGTGTCTTTAAACTGAGTCTCTGTCTACCCATTCAGACAGATGTAAAAGATCCCATGGTATTATTTGAGGAAGAGCAGGGAGTTCTCCTGATATTGTGGTCAATATTCATTCCTCAACCAACACCAAAGCAGATTTATGTCATTTATTTTGTGCGGGACCTTCTTGTATGCAAATTGGTTGCTACAATTTTTTGCAAAACAATAGTTCAAAGATAATTAATTGGCTGAGAAGCAAAGCTCTTTGGGGCATCCTCAGGATATAAAAGACATTATATAAGTGCACATTCCTTCTCAACTAAGATATTCCCAAAAATCTTGCAGTACAAGCAGAGATCTTCATTAGTTAAATTATGCCATCCTTCCCAGAATGCTCTGCATGAAGGAAAAGCAATACCTTCTTTCCAGGAGAGAAAAATGCAACAAGATAGGCTGCTCCACAATAGAACAATGTAAGGGTTAAAATAATAAATTATTATAAAGTAAGACATGTGTTATGAAGAAGCATAAATAATTAAAGATCTTCCTGTCCCAGCACAGAGCAGATAGGGTTGGAGTGCTGCTTTTAAAGCATGTGCAAATTTTGGCAAATTCTGTCCATGCACTATTTTGAGACTGGACAATTTAAATCATTTATGCAAATTCGTGGCATAGTTTGTGCCTGCAGCTGGGAGCATGCTGAAAGGAAGGCAGTGGAAATTGCTCCAACTAATGACTTTAAGTCATTTGCATTCTGGCTCAATTGTGTAAGCAAGATTTTCCACCAACTGAGTATAAATGGGTGAAAATTTCTCATGCAAAAGGCCAATTGCAGTCAGCCAGAAAGTTACACTCTGTATCAAACAGCCAATATACAAGTCTGAAACTTCCTTGCCCAGATACCTTGATTTCCCTTCACCCGATCTACACTGCACAACTGGTGAATCGAATATGCATATCTGCCTCTAAATGTGCAGAAGGCAATTGGCCCAGATGAGATACATCTTTGAATCCTCAAGAAAATGAGCTAGGAAATAGGTAAAGCTCTGCCTAATATATTTCAGAGATCCATAAGTACAGGGCTATACTTGAGAATTAGGGGACGGTAAATATTACTGTGTTATTCAAAGAAATGAGTGAGACATTGATCAGGAACTTATTAGATTGGATAGTTTATCATTGACCGTAATTTGGGGTCAGCAGCGAAGCAAAGGCATTTGCCACAGGCCCCGAAGTAAGCTCTGTTTCTTACTTTTTAAAATGGTAGAGAGAGCAAAACAAAGACTGGGGCTCTCACATGGGAAACGGCAAACCTGACATAAAGATGAAGAAACTTTTAAGAAAACAAAAATTAAATTTTTATAAAAATAGATAAATTTGACACTCCACAAAATTACAATTATTGTTTCAGGGCCATAACCTTTGTTTAGCAGTCAATATGCCACTAAAACCCAGTTATACCTAATCCCTTTGGGTCTAGCTTTTAGTGGGGAATTTAACAGCAGTATTACTGCAGAAGAGACAAAGTTTTCGTCAGTTTCCATGATTTGAGGGATTTCACTGATTGCCGGCTCTGGGTGGGGGGGTGGGGCACATCGCAACCTGTGGAGGAGCAGTGAATGACAGGCCGCAACATCAGGATTTCCCTGTTAGGCTGCGCACACGCTACCTCCTGAAGTTGCGCTCAGTTTCAAAGGCGAAATGACGGCTTCCACTGCCAGTTTGCCGTCATCAAGACAGCAAGTTCCAGGCCATTATACCTTATGCTACTGGTATTAATTTAAGGATCATAGAGGCTCCTTGTGTTTGCTGATGACACAACGATCAGTGCTGGTGTCAGAGCTATTGAGAAAAAAAGGTTACAATCTGATCTAGATGCGAATGGGGAAAGGACCCGAATCTGGCAGATGTCTTTTAATGTATTGTAATGCATAAGGGTAGGGCTAATGTCAAGTGTTTGTATACCAGGCTGCGTTCTGAATTAAAGTGGGTTGAGAGGGAAAGAGACCTGTTTTTAAAAAAATTTCTTCATTCACTGGTTGTGGACATCACTGGCACGACCAGCATTTACTGCTCATCCCTAATTGCCCTTGAGAAGGTGATGTGAGCCGTCTTCGTAAACTGCTGCAGTCCGTGTTACAGTGCGTGAGTAACAAGATGGTTTGGCCACATCTAGAATACTGTGTGAAGTTCTGAATGCCTCATATGGTGGAAGATGCAAAGGGGGTTAAATTTGTGAGTGCCCAACCCCCAGTATTAATAAATGGTGAGGTTCAAGGAGCTCCGGATATTGGGCCTCGGACCCCATCACCATGCAGCCAGCGCTGCGGGCTGGGAGTGAGATTGGGGGTCGGAGCCAAGGCCTGGATATCGTAGATTGGGGGACTTGGGGCAAACCAATGTTGCAGCACTGACCTGATGCAGGTGTTGGGCCTCTTATTTGCATATGCAAATGTGCTAATGCCTGTTTCAGGCATGGGTAAAGGACGCCTCTCATTTGTCCTTGGTGGCGGGGTGGGAAAGTTAGCACCCGGGAATAGTTTGCGCCTCAGTCGGTAAGCTTGGGCAGCTGGGCCCTGCATCAGGGGATGCAGCGCTAAGGGAGTGTTGTACACCTCTCTTGGCACAGGAGTGGAAACTCCCAAGCTAAAGAGCCGGGCCATGTGCGCTCCGAGAGACATCCGGGGGAGGGGGGGGCGTAAAAAGACACCCACAAAAACATCCCCAAAACATTGTCCAAGTCACCACAACACAAATCTTTTAAAAGAAAAAACAATCACACTTACTTTACTCAGCTCTTCGCCGACGGGATCGTGGACCACCCTGATTTCCCAGGTGGTCAGTGCGGGGCACGCTTCCAGGCGGACAGGGCAGGCAAGAGTCAAAACTCGCACCAGTATCGCAACAAAGTGTTGCACACCGGCGCAGCTCTTCCAGGCAGTGCTGTTCCATGCCGCCGCAAAACCGGACCCGAGGATCGCTGCGGGGCGCTGGAGGCTGACCGCCTGCCCAGAAGATCTCACCGCCGTCATTGCCACTGATCCAGGGTGAGAAACGGAACACAGAGACCCAAAAATCCAGCCCCTATGTACATGTGGATAGATTAATTAAATTAGATAAAAAGAAAGACTTGCATTTATATAGCGCCTTTCACGACCATCGGATGTCTCAAAGCGCTTCACAGCCAATGAAGTACTTTTGGAGTATAATTGCTGTTGTAATGTAGGAAATGTGGCAGCCAATGTACGCACAGCAAACTCCTACAAACAGCAATGTGATAATGACCAGATAATCTGTTTTTGTCATGTTGATTGAAGGGTAACTATTGGGCAGGGCACCGGGGGTAACTCCGCTGCTCTTCTTCGAAATATTGCCATGGGATTTTTTACGTCCATCTGAGAAGGCAGACGGGTGCTTGGTTTATTTAACGTCTCATCCAAAAGAAGGCACCTCCGACAATGCAGCACAGCCCTGGAGTTTCAGCCTAGATTTATGTACTCAGGTTCCTGGAGTGGGACTTGAACCCGTAACATTCTGACTTAGAGGCAAGAGTGCTACCCACTGAGCCACAGTTGACACTGCTGCAATAAGTTGGGTTAACCACCAACGGTGCCTCCGCAAGATCCTACAATCCCCTGGGAGAACAGACACATCAATATTAGTGTCCTCGACCAGGCCAACATCCCCAGCATTGAAGCACTGACCACACTTGATCAGCTCCGCTGTGCAGGCCACATTGTTTGCAAGCCAGACACGAGACTCCCAAAACAAGCGCTCTACTCGGAACTCCTTCATGACAAATGAGCCAAAGGTGGACAGAGGAAATGTTACAAGGACACCCTCAAAGCCTCCCTGATAAAGTGTCACATCCCCACCGACACCTGGGAGTCTCTGGCCAAAGACCGTCCTAAGTGGAGGAAGTGCATCTGGGAGGACGCTGAGCACCTTGAGTCTCATCGCCGAGTGCATGCAGAAAACAAGCACAGGCAGTGGAAAGAAAGTGCAGTTAACCTGTCCCACCCACTCTTACACTCAACGACTATCTGTCCCACCTGTGGCAGGAACTGTGGCTCTCGTATTGGACTGTTCAGCCACCAAAGGACTCATTCTAAGAGTGGAAGCAAGTCTTCCTCGATTCCGAGGGACTGCCTATGATGATGATGATGAAGTTGTAGAGAGCGAGAAGACATGTGTACAAATTACATAAACATAGAACTAGATTAGATATCAGGAGGTGTTTCTGCTCCCAGAGGGTTAGTGAACTTTGCAATTAATTGCTGAATCATGCCTCGGGTGCAGATTCACTGCAAACCTATAAAAAGTTGGACGAGTTTGTAGAGGAGGTTGATATGACGGTGTACAAAAGGTAGGTGGGATATTGGGTAATGTAATTTGGGGTCCCTATCTCATAACTTGTTTTTGACCACCCTTGGGGGTTGGAGAGGGATTCCAAGAATCTATTTTTCCTTGAATTGGCCCAGGATTTTTGTTAGTTTTGCATCACCCAAGATTGGTTGGAGTGGTTTTGGGGTGGTTTTGCTTAGATGCAATACGACTAATTCACGACTTGATGGATGAGCAGGTCTTTATCTGTCCCTTTTTTTTGAAAGAACATTCATCTGACTGTTCAATATGATTTTAAAATGGGTTAGAATGGTTTTCCCATTCATAATTAGTGTGCAGAGAAATATGTCACAATTGGATATAAGGATAGATTTTCCTTTAGCCTGTGTCTTGAGCGTATTCCTCAAGCACATGGCAAAGCAAAGAAGAACATAAGAACTTAAGAAATAGGAACAGGAGTAGGCCATTTGGCCCCTCGAGCCTGCTCCGCCATTCAATAAGATCATGCATGATCTGATCATGGGCTCAGCTCCACTTCCCTGCCCGCTCCCCATAACCTTTTACTCCCTTATCGCTCAAAAATCTGTCTATCTCCACCTTAAATATATTCAATGACCCAGCCTCCACAGCTCTCTGGGGCAGAGAAATGAGATGGAAACTCATTATGCCAAGTCTCTTCCCACTTTACACTGTCCTGGGATAATCTCAGGCTTCCCCAAGCAGCATAATTGGCCTGTATTTCCATTTAAATGAGGTGGAGGGGCCATTCCCTGACCTTCGATGTTCACTAGGTCAACACCCTAGCAGAGGAGCACCAGTCAAAAAGCTGGTCCAAGGGCTTTACCCTCAATCCCAACAACTGCAAGAACCTGGGGACAGGCTGGAGGTTTGCATGCAGATACTGACATTTTATTTATTCCCTCCCCAGCAACCCCCCAGGATAATCTGAAGGCCTTGGAGCCTTCTGATGGCTGCTCTCCAGAAGTCCCTCCGAGGCCTGCAGCTGCACTCACATTTCCTCAGCAATTTTAGATGCATGGCCCAGCCTGACTTTTGCAGCATTACTTACCCTGTCCCATAATTTCCTGGGACTTTTACGTTGCTCCTCTGTTTCCCTTTGCTGAAACAGTGAATAGTTAATTATAATAGCACCCCCACCCCCAATTACAATCAATGGCAATCCCAAATTTGCTGAATGAACGTGACTTTGATCACCACTGCCACTTAGACCGTTAACAAATGGCGCTGGTGGGCTCTTAGTGACTTGGTAACAGTGTGTGTGTCAATAAACCTACCATACCTTACATTTCATCATCATCATAGGCAGTCCCTCGGAATCGAGGAAGACTTGCTTTCACTCTTAAAATGAGTCCTTAGGTGACTGAACAATCCAATACGAGAACCACAGTCCCTGTCACAGGTGGGACAGATAGTCGTTGTGGGAAAAGGTGGGTGGGACAGGTTTGCCACACGCTCTTTCTGCTGCCTGCGCTTGGTTTCTGCATGCTCTCGGCAATGAGACTCGAGGTGCTCAGCGCCCTCCCGGATGCACTTGCTCCACTTAGGGCGGTCTTTGGCCAGGGTCTCCCAGGTGTCAGTGGGGATGTTGCACTTTATCAGGGAGGCTTTGAGGGTGTCCTTGTAACGTTTCCTCTGCCCACCTTTGGCTCGTTTGCCGTGAAGGAGTTCCAAATAGAGCACTTACTTTGGGAGTCTCGTGCCTGGCATGCGAACAATGATACATTTATAATCAAAGTAAATCCATTGTACCAGTTGCAATGTGATTTAAATATACAGTGTGGGTTACAGTATGCTTTATGTATATATAATAAAGTAAAGTTGGTCACATGGGCCATAATGTCAAACACAAAATGCAGACAGGAGTCAAAACATCATGGTAAGTGTTTATTGCATTTTTGAATTTATGCTAAAGGCAACTCCCATAATACAAATAGAAAGTGCACTGTTTCACATTTTACAAAAAACAATCCTTGAAATTCATATGCTTACAAACTCTGAGTTAAATAAGGATCATAACAAGATGCATCCAAAAAGCATGCATGTCATACAGGTAAGCTTTGCCTTACCAACAATTGCCGATTACTGCATTGTTTTATGTGAACAGCCAATTCCAGACATGTGGAAAGCCCTTGATAATTCAGGGGCAGTTAATAAAATTACTTACCATCAATAAAACAGTATCACATTAATTTGGTTACTGCTATGATCACTTCGAATCAATTGAAAGTTCAAATTATAATGTTCAAAACCTCTTAATTTATTGTTACGCCTGGACAATGTAGAGTAGATAGGTAAAATTATTTAGAATAGATAGAGCCTTGCAATATTGGCACGTCTTTGGATAATCAGATAATGACATCTTGTTTTAATTGTCTACCCTTTGTGATCAATTAACTGCTTCATAAATTCGATTTAGGCTTTGCTTCACGAAACTATAGCATGTCATTGCCTACAGACTTTTGCAGTGTTAACTTGCACATCAATAAGACAAATTGTGACACAAGTAACCTTATCATATCACAAAAGCGATGGCGACATTCCAGGGCTGCACAAACACGGATGCAGGAAACTCCATGTCCTTGAAAGGCATCTTTAATCAATTAAAGCAAAAAAACTGCATAAAGTATATGAAGTAAATTATTCAGTCTATCGTTTGGAGAGAGAAAGCTTCACTGCATCCAGTATGCGATTGGAGAAATAAATTAATGGTTGGTGAGAATTAGTATCTGCAGTTTGGAGAACAAAGCCAACTGAGCAAAATCACCATGTGTATGGGTGGGAGAGCAAGAGATTCGGTAAGAAACAATAAAAAATAAAAATGGGATTAGATCAGAGCAAGACTAAAACTATTTAAATTTGTTTGTAAACTATTATTCATTTTTGCCGTTAGAATCATAGGATAGAATCGTAGCATCTTACAGCACAGAAGGGGGCCATTCAGGCTATCGCACCTGTGCTGGCTCTTTGAAAGAGCTATCCTCGTTGCCCTGTACTCTGTTTTCTCCCTGTCTCTGTTAGGGTAATTAAAGTCCCCTACTATTAATGCACTATTCTTTTTACATTTCTCTGAAATTTGCCAACAGATTTGTTCCTCTGTCTCCTTCTCACTATTTGGCGGTCTATAGTAAGGACCCAGCAAAGTAACCGTTCCTTTTCTGTTCCTTAATTCTAACCAAGTTGCCTTTTATTGTGACCCATTGATTCCTCTGGGAGGCGCTAATGAGGTGCAATCGCATTTTTGCCTGGGGGTGGGTGGTGCTAGCACCTTGGGCGAAATTGCCCCTGAGGTTTTGGGGGTGATGATCCAGTAATGCCGCACCGTGTGATTAGCGCCCCAGGCCGGTGCGCAACAGGTGATGACATAATCGCTGTGCACACCGATCCCTTTGCGCCCCGCACCGACTGTCGAAATCTCGACTCTCAATATATGACTCTAACACAATCAGCGCCGGTAGATGTTCCTTTAATTTTTACTTGCAGCAAGGTAGAGTCTCACTCAGTCAAAGGCTAAGCGACAACTCCCAATATGGTACAGTTTCACAAAGTATTTATACAGTCAAAAACAAGTTATGGTTCCATCCTGTGTATTGGTTCGGCCTTTGCAGTCAGAAAAAATAGATAAAGAGTTAATGATTACCACATCCTTGTCTTTACATTTTTCTCAAATGTCTCTTTTGTAAGTGATTTTGGTGGGCCAGACAGCAATGACTCGATTAGGGTGTGATAATGTGTTATTACTGGCTTTTCATTGTTTTAGGATTGTCCAGTTTCCTGGCCAGTTATTTGGGCCCATGATTTCCATAGTGGTTGATTGGGTACTTGGCTTCTTGCATATTATGGATCAGTTCTGTACAAGAGATAATGGCTGGTAATTTGATTATCTCGAAGGGGGTGAATTGGTGCTACATCTTTACAACCTTTATCCAGCCCTTCTAAGGTCTGGTATAGTGACAGACTATTGATAATACAGGGTAGCATAATGGGTGGTACTTACCTCAGCAAGACAGTCTTAATGTTGTCTGGTGGCTATTAATCAGCTATCAGCAGTTTCAGTCAGGGTTAGCATGTTTATGCAAACAGACTGTCTGTTGCAGAAGTTTCCAGCAGGGCCTGGACTCCATTTTGTTTAATGGCAAAAAGGGTACAAAAAACAGTGTAATGCAACTTTAAAAATACATTTCCACATGACCCCTTGCGCCTTGCAGGCAAAATTGCCCCGTGGGCCGCAAGACTGGTGCGGGAGGATGTCAACGCCAAATTCGCGATAAAAGTTGCGACCCCCAAAGGTTACCGCTCCCAATCAGGGCACCAGGCAATTCCAGCCCCTCAGTCTTTGAACCCTCTGGTATATTGTCCCTTTGTAGAATTGTAATATTATTCTTCATCAATCCTGCCACCGCCACCACTCCTGCCCACCAACCCCCACGCCCCCACGCCGCCGCGCCCCCCACCACCCCACCCCCTCCCCGCATTTTTCTTCCCTATCCCTCCTGAATACATTGTAGCCAGTACTGTTTAGTTCCCATTCTTGCCCATATTTAAGCCAGGTCTCCGTTATAGCCGCTATATTGTAACCCCAAGATGGCAACTTGCGCCTATAACTTGTCAACATTATTTGTAACACTCCTCCCATTAACGCACACACATTCCAACACAGTGCTATTCTGTTTTGCTTTCTTCCTCCATCTAATTCCTGCTCTTTCTATACTATTCTGTGTTCTGTTGCTGTTTGTCCCTCCTAGTTTTCTGTGCACCTTGTCTCTTCTCTCTGCTGCTATGTCGTGGTGCCCCTCTCTAAGCTAAGTTAGTTTAAACCTTCTGACTGATTTATTTTGTGCATAGCTTTATAAAAAGGTGCAGATAGCTTGCAATGGTGGGTCAATTCAAACTTTACTTTGATCATTATCAGTTTGTGGAAATGATCAACTAAGTTCAGGTGTGAAGAGTCAGAATATTTTTCACTTTGGGAAATTATAATTTCTCAAATAACACAGAATGATATCATTGACAGTAACTGAGTGTCTTACTTAAAACTAAAAAACATCAACCAGAATTATTGAAAATTTGTACAATGAGCATGCAGACAGCCAGAATTCCCTTTGGTGCAGAGATATCTATCTACTTCTGATTCATCACTGTCCTCGCTGTGTTGAATTCAAATCGTTTTTTCAGGAAATGTTGGTTTACATTGGCTATTGGAGGTTCGGGCGCATATCAATCTAACTATTGGAATCGTCACCAATATCACTGTTGCAGGAAATTCCCGGCCATAGTCTTTTCTCATGAACATCCAATTTGGAGTTCATTCCTGTTACCTCTGATTTCCTTACTTTTTGAATTGTACAAATGTCAAAATAGTTGGATATTTCAGATGCCTTGGGTAAATGAGGCTTCACATAACCCACTGCTAATTGCTCAGAATGCTCAAGTTAATTCCTTCTTTACTGCTCTTCCAGGGTGACCTGCAGTCAAATGGCAGCACTCATTGTGGAGAGGAAGTCCCATCTTCACACTGAGGACACCCTCCATTGTGTTGTGTGGCATTACCACCGTGCTAAATGGGATAGATTCAGAACGGATCTAGCAGCTCAAAACTGGGCATCCATGAGGCGCTGTGGGCCATCAGCAGCAGCAGAATTGTATTCCAACACAATCTGTAACCTCATGGCCCAGCATATCCCTCACTCTACCATTACCATCAAGCCAGGGGACCAACTCTGGCTCAATGAGGAGCATACCAGGAGCAGCACCAGGCATACCTAAAAATGAGGTGCCAACTTGGGGAAGCTGCAACACAGGACTACATGCATGCTAAGTAGAAGCAGCATGCCATATAGAAGGTTAAGCAATCCCACAATCAATGGTTCAGATCAAAGCTCTGCAGACCTGCCAAATCCAGTTGTGAATGGCGATGGATCATTAAACAACTAATGGGAGGAGGAGGCTACATGAATATCCCCATCCTCAATGATGTTGGAACCCAGCACGCGTCTGAAGCATTTGCAACCATCTTCAGCCAGAAGTGCCGAATGGATGATCCATATCGGCCACCTCCTGAGGTCCCCACCATCATAGAAGCCAGTCATCAGCCAGTTCGATTCACTCCACATGATATGAAGAAGCAGCTGGGCGCACTGGATACAGCAAAGACTATGGGCCTCGACAACATCCTGGCCATCGTGCTGAAGACATGTACTCCAGAACTAGCCATGCCTTTAGCCAAGCTATTCCAGTACAGCTACAACACTGGCATCCATCCAACAATGTGGAAAACTGCCTTGGTATGTCCTAACCACAAAAAACAAGACAAATCCAATCCGGCCAATTAACCCCCATTAGTCTACTCTTATTCATCAGCAAGATGATAGAAGGTGTCGTCCACAGTGCTATCAAGTAGCACTTACCAATCACCAGCTCACCGATGCCCAGTTTGGGGTCCATCAGAACCACTCAGCACCAGACCTCATTACAGTCTTGATCCAAACATGGACAAAAGAGCTGAATTCCAGAGGTGAGGTAGGAGTGACTGCCCTTCACATTAAGGCAGCATTTGACTGAGTGTGGCATCAAGGAGCCCTAGTAAAACTGAAGTCAATGAGAATCAGGGGGAAAACTCTCCACTGGCTGGAGTCATACCTAGCACAAAGGAAGATGGTTGTGGTTGTTGGAGGTCATTCATCACAGCCCCAGGACATTGCTGCAGGAGTTCCTCAGGGAAGTGTCCAAGGCCCAATCATATTCAGCTGCTTCTTCAATGATCTTCCCTCTGACCTTAGATAAGTTACTTTATTAACTTCTTGAAACAGGAGAATTGTTGAAATAAGCAATCAGCTTGAATGGCCTAACCTGGATTGTTCATCATAAACAAATGGCAGCTGCCATCTTGACTGTAGATGGCAAATCAAACAATGAATACATGCAAATATACCAGTTAGTTCAGATGAATTACCAATATGTCAAGTACTTCACATAAACAAAATTATATCTTGGCATAATAGAGAGGTTATTGGATAACCTCATAAGAATGACACAACATGAAGAACATAAGAACATAAGAAATAGGAGCAGGAGTAGGCCACCTGGCTCCTTGAGCCAGCTACGCCATTTAATAAGATCATTGCTGATCCGATCATGGACTCAGCTCCACTTCCCTACCCGCTCCCCATAACCCTTTACCCCCTTATTGCTCAAAAATCTGTCCATCACCGCCTTAAATATATTCAATGACCCAGCCTCCACAGTTCTCTGGGGCAGAGAATTGTATAGATTTACAACCCTCTGAGAGAAGAAATTCCTCCTCATCTCAGTTTTAAATGGGCGGCCCCTTATTCTGAGACTATGTCCCCTCGTTTTAGTTTCCCCTATGAGTGGAAATATCCTCTTTGCATCCACCTTGTCTAGCCCCCTCATTATCTTAAATGTTTCGATAAGATCACCTCTCATTCTTCTGAACTCCAATGAGTATAGGCCCAACCTACTCAACCTATCTTCATTAGTCAACCCTCTCAACTCTGGAATCAACCTAGTGAACCTGCTCTGAACATCTCCAATGCAAGTATATTCTTCCTTAAATATGGAGACCAAAACTGTATGCAGTACTCTAGGTATGGCCTCACCAATACCCTGAAGAAAACACTTCAAGTGCCCAAAGCACAAACAAATGACATCTGTAATTTGAACATAAATGGTAAATTCACAATAGCTATGCATTGATACAAGAGCTAGGAATACAAGGCAGCTAGAAGATTACTGATAATGATTAACTTGAGTTCTTATGAAAGAGGACAAAAAAGAATATAAATGTTGAGGGCTCGAATGAGAGAGCTAGACTCGCTCCAAAGGACAAAGGCATGTCTCGACTACAGAGCAAGGCAGAAGGCTCCGTGCTTTTTGCTTTGTGATCTCCGACTTCTCGGGGTTTGAAGGTAACTGCTACTTTTATAATTGATGGATATCCTCCTTAAACAATTGTAAAAACTGGAATACTGTAATGAAGTTTAGATTTAAAAGTAAGATTCTCTACGAATAATATTGTATTTTTCATCTTTAGAACTGTTAACGTTGCAATTGACTGACTCACCAACTGTAAATTGCATATTGGTTCTTTAAATAAATCGCTATATATTTTTGAATAGTCTCTCATAGTCTTCTGTACCAATAACTCACGGCTCAAGTACACTCTTTTGATGAAGAGGTACTTTACTGAGGAGAGATCCCCTGGACTCTTACAATATCCAGGATAATTACAATCTGGCTAAAACTTACGAAAAAGTACTACCTGGAGGAGGATGATAAGGGTTGTTCCTTTCCTTTAGGGAGAGATAGTCCGGACCTTCAGACCCATGCAGCATCTTTAGGATTCGGCAACCTCAACCTTAAGTTGAGAGTGAACACTTGAGGAGTATGCCTGATCTGGGATAGTCCCAAAGGGGCTGGGATTGTTAATGTTTCCTTTCAGGTGAAGAGTGTAGGATTGCAAAATTCGTGGAAACCCCTCAGTGTTTGGACTCATTGAAAAGGAAATTCGATTTGGGACTATCAAACAAAAAGTTTGGGATCCTAAAATGCTTATGGAAGAAATCTACGAGTTTTAACCAAGTTTGGGATTTTTAAAAGGTGAATGTTGGGTCTGCAAGAAAAGAATGGGGTCAATCTCTAAAAGGCCAGTTTGGACATTGGAGCTAATCAAATTGTCTGGGAACTGTTTACCCTAGAAACTTGCCCCTCGAAAACATTAGCATTTAAACAATCAACCACAGAAGAAACATTATCCACCCCACCCAGAGGACTCAAATGTCACATACATATTCCAACACCTTTTCAATGGGCATAAAAATATCTGGCTCAGGCCAGACTTCCAGAAGCAAAAAAAAACAGTGCTATCACAATGGACAAGAGCTGGTCAGCTCAGAAAAGTCTATCAACGCCAGATTAAAACCACTTAATCAAGTTTCAGTTAGCTGGGCTGCAAATCTTAAACAAAGAACCAAGGTTGGTTTGGCGCACAGATAAGGAAGCCTCTCAAAGTATAATAGGGCCTATCGTACCAAGAGAGCTATCTCTATTGTGACCATCACAGAAATAACTTTTCTGACCAAGCATTTCGGAACAACAAGATTGAGAGCACACGGCAAGAAAACGCAGGAAGAAATATCGCGACATCGGAGAAAAGAACTTGCCCCAACTGGCTTCAATACGCAGCAGTGGTCTTCTGCCACGTCCGGGGTACGGCAAGGCAAACCGGCTATAATCAAAGAACTCCAAAACCACGAAACAGCCCTAACTGTCAAAGGAAGGATTGATGAGCATTATCCCTGTTGCCCTAGAGTCTAACTTAGCTAGAGAGTAAGAGGGAGGTGGGAGGTATTTCTGTTGTGTTTATTATCTGTAACAAAATATTCCCCATTGTTTAGAACCTTTTGTAAGATTTTACAGTTTTACTGGAGTGTATTTGTGTTATTTGCTTTCTTGAATAAAATCCATACTTTCTTTATACAAAACAGTTGACTGCTGTACTTTATCACACCCTGATTAATCGAGAACCAGGGAGTAGGAGCGATTCGCAACCGCTCTGGGTCAGGGAAGGCAAACTGACCCCACACACCACCCGCTACAAGAGGGGTGGGAGGAGGCTCCTGTGAAGCAAAAACACCAGCATGGACTTGTTGGGCCAAATGGCCTGTTTCTGTGCGTAAATACTTCATAATATTTTATAATGTCATTCTTTGGATATTATGTTCGAAGGCTATAAACATATAGATATATTATATGATTTGCTTCACAGAGCACAGATCACTCAGCTCAGTTATATGCATCTAGAATTTGGCAGATGCTCTCTCCGAGGAAGAGAGGCTCTCAGATAAATTATCCTTGCTCTGCTCTGTGTTTGATGCTCACCTGTTTTATTGGTTCATCAATCAATGACAAAAGCTACAGGGCTGTCTCTTAACAGTACCGTTCCTTGGCCACCGGTTGGAATCCCATCATGATACCTGTAGTTCATTTTCCTCACTGGTAGAACTAGAAATTTCAAAAACCACATTTATCTGACGGTGCCACTTATTTAAGAAGATTTCTCTTTCAGTCAGCATTTGCCGTATATCTCTCGCATGTGGTTTGATCTTGTACTTGTGAGTCGTGAAATCTGTCTAGCTGGAGGATTTGAGATGGTAAACTCATGTTCAATGGAGTCATTGCCTGAAATTCAGGTCATTGTTGCTACATGTCTTGGCAGCTCTAGCTTGGTGAAAGGTGACACAGAATCCCGTTTTGTTTGTGTTGCAGTGTCAAACCTTTCAGCTACCTTATAGTGGCCACTTCAAAAGAATCGATTGTGTACCAGAAGGCCTGGTAATGTTCTGTACTAGTGGTTGTTCAAATTAATTAATATGTTATATTGAGTTTGAGCATTTGCCCATAAAAACAAATTGATTTATGAAACAATCACCAACATAATTCTGCTTTACTCCTGCTGATATAATAGTGGGTTCCGTCAGCTCGCAATAACTGTGCAAAGCACAAACTGTATAGCAACAAAGCAAATTATGGGTGCAAATAAAGTGTGTAATCACAGTGCAACTTCAAAGCTAAAAAACAATCCTTTGAATATCCATGAAACTCATGTTTAAGAATAATGTGTGACCCTACAGTATTATGTATGCTAAACAAAAAATTCTGCTTCCTCAATGCGTTAGTGAATAAGAGCACTGCCCTTGGAAACCAAAAGTTTCCAAGTCTGATTCCTGTTCACTGATCATCATCATCATCATAGGCAGTCCCTCGGAATCAAGGAAAACTTGCTTCCACTCTTAGCATGAGTTCTTAGGTGGCTGTACAGTCCAATACGAGAACCACAATCTCTGTCACAGGTGGGACAGATAGTCGTTGAGGGAAAGGGTGGATGGGGAGTCTGGTTTGTCGCACGCTCCTTCCGCTGCCTGCACTTGATTTCTGCATGCTCTCGGCGATGATACTTGAGGAGCTCAGCGCCCTCCCGAATGCACTTCCTCCACTTAGGGCGGTCTATGGCCAGGGACTCCCAGGTGTCAGTGGGGATGTCGCACTTTATCAGGGAGGCTTTGAGGGTATCCTTGTAACGTTTCCGCTGCCCGCCTTTGGCTCGTTTGCTGTGGATGAGTTCTGAGTAGAGCGCTTGCTTTGGGAGTCCCGTGTCTGGCATGCAAACCAAGCTCATGGTCTACAGGACCGTAATAATACCCGACCTCCTGTACAGTAGACACCTCAAAGTCGCTGGAGAAATACCACCAGCAATGTCTCTGCAAGATCCTGCAAATCCCCTGGGAGGACAGACGCACAAACATTAGCGTCCTCATCCAGGCCAACATCCCCAGCATTGAAGCACTGATCACACTTGATCAGCTCCGCTGGGCAGGCCACATAGTTCGAATGCCAGACACGAGACTCCCAAAGTTCACTGATGAGCTAGATGATCTCAGCAGGAGCAGATTTGGGGTGCTATCAATGGATCTCAGCAGGAGCAGATTTGGGGTGCTATCAATGGACTAAATGCCCCCGGGCTGGGATGGGAAAAACTCAACCAAGCTTCCAGTTTCTGATTATAATCAAGTAACCCATGTTGGCTCGTGTTCATCCAATGTTTTCAGGTGAGGACAGAACTAGGTTTCTCTTAGAATGTCCAAGTGGACTTTCTTCACATGTTTAAGCAGGTGGAAGGCATCACAAGGTCCCACACACAGCCATATGATAATGACTGTGGAAGGCACCACAACTCACATGTCAAGTATGCTGACTTGGACAATGCACCGAGTGGCTGTCAGCAAATGGGAAACTACTATTGTAAGAATCAGCAACTTCAGGAGAAAAGGGGATTAAGGAATTGGACAATGTGCTATGTACCACTCTGTGTTCAATACTATGGCTATGCAATGCATGCAGTCCTGTTGCTATGGCAGCAGGAGCACTGCGCTTTAGCTGCTGCATGTGACTGCAACACTATGAGCGGACCTTCTCCACAAATGTGAAGTCAACTGCTTTGCATACTAATGCTGCATTCAGAGCATGAAGCAAATTATCCAACAATATTATCCAGCACCTGCAGTTCTTAAAGCAAGGGCGGGGCTGGGTGCGGGTGGCAGGTTGCATTAAAGTTGTACTTCACTGAAGGGTAAAAATGGCTACAGCAAAATGAAGAGAACAAATAGCACCCTTCCAGGCTGCAGTTTTGAATGTCTTATTGCTGGAAGTGTTGGCAAGAGAAAGAGACATGTGACAAATAGACTGGGTAGAGGAAGCAGCAAGAATGAATGCTGTCTTGCCTGTGGCCAGATTCTGAAATCAGATGAGAAAGATAAAAGTTTGCCATGGTAAGTGACTCACACTTTGCACAATTTTACAATGTTGTCTTTAATACATCTTAACAGCACTTCATTGACAGCTTGTTGGAGCTCACAGAGGGAGGATGCACGGCACTGTGGCAACTGCACACCTGGGCCCAAGTTTCCGCCCTCTGGAAAAACGGCGCATCTCCATAAGGTGTGGCAACTTTCTGCGGGCGCCGAAAATTTATCTTGTGATTCTCCAGTCCCCTCAGGACGCCTTCGTGCTCGGTGTGGCGCAGCACAAGGGGTCGGGGGCGGAGTCAGATCCCGGCGCTGAAAACAGTGCCGGGACCTCTGCACATGCGCACCAGAGTGTGCGCGCATGTGCAGTAGCTCCTCACCCCAGAGGCTGCGTGGGAGGGGCCCGACCCTAGCCCTGGCCGAATGGGCTCCCCGGGCGAAGATCGGGACTCAGGCCTCCATCCCGTTCAGCTCCCCATGCTCCCTCCCTCCCGTTCTGTTTCCCCCCCCCTCCCATTCAGCCTTCCCCCCCTCTTCTCCCCCCATTGCCTCTTCTCCCCCCCTTCTTCCTCCCCACCCCCCTCCCTCATCGTCGTCGACGGGGCCCGCCCGCCCGGCATCTCGCTGGGGGCGGGCCCCGCCCGAAGTGTCGACGGTGGCGGCCAGCCCGACCCATTCAGCCTCCTCCCCCTCCTCCCACCTTCCTCCCTCCCTCCCACTCCTCTCCCTCCCCCTTCCTCTCCCTCCCTCTCTTCTCCCCCTCCTCTCCCCCTCTTCTCTCCCCCTTCTCCCCTCCCCCCTTCTCTCCCCCTCTCCTCTCCCCCTCTCCCCTCTCCTCCCCCTCCCTCCCCCCTCCTCTCTCCCTCTCCTCTCCCCCCTCTACCCCTCCCCTCCTCCCTCCCTCTCCCTCTTCTACCCCCCTCCTCTCCCCCTCTCTCCTCCCCCCTCCTCTCCCTCCCTCCTTCCCTCCCTCCCCCTTCCTCTCCCCCCCCCTTCTCTCCCCCACCCATCGCTGTCAGAAACACAGAGACACTGACAGAGACAGAGAGAGAGACACTGACAGTGCCAGAGAGAGAGAGACACCGGTGGGGAGGGGGGCATCCCAGTACGCTATTGGAGGGCTCCCAGTGCTGCAGTAGGTGAGTGGAAACTTAATTTTTTATTGATTGATTGATTTTGTATTATTTTTTTAATTTTTAATTTTTTAATTTTTTTGATTGATTTATTGTTTGAATTATTGATTTGTTTATCATTTATTATTGATGATGGCTCTTTATTTGCAAAAGTGAAGTGTTTAATTTTTGTAAAGCCACTTCCCCACCACCACACCCCTATCTCTCGTTCCCTACGCCTGTTTTATAAGTGTAGGCAAAGTTTTTCTGAGCGTACAAAAATCTACACTTACTCCATTCTAAGTTAGTTTGGAGTAGGTTTTCGCTGCCTAAACTTGCAAAACAGGCGTAAGTGGCTGGACACGCCCCCTTTTGAAAAAAAAATCTGTTCTAAAATAGAATTATTCTAACTCACTAGAACTGGAGCAAACTAAATGCCGAGAATTGCAATTTCTAAGATGCTCCTGTAATTTCTCACCCTTTCTTGATGACTACGCACATGCTGGAGACTAGAGATGGCAGAAGGTATATTGAATAGTGTTATGGGCTAGATTTTACACTTTTGTGCATATCGCCCAAAAATGGGCGTTATTTCTGGCGTGGGTGGTAAAAATGGGTTTCAGATCGCTGGCTTCTCGCCCATTCTCAAAGCACCTAGTCTCCATTTTTGAAATTGAGCATTACGGCGAGTGATATGAAATGGGCAGTAGCGGTAAATCTTGCTGACCTTCTGCTGTAAAGTGACGCCATCCTGAGCAATGGCATGGCAATGCTCGATTCCCACGATTCAGGAGGTCAAGGGTCATCGACATGCGCCGAAGAGAAAGAGAAAGAGGGTACTTAGAGGGACTGAAGGCGTGTGTGGGTGTGGTGTGGCTGTTTTGGGAGGAACGAGGGAGAGTTTAGAGTTTTAGAGCAAATAGGGAAACAAAAATTAGCTGTTATCAGACAGACATTTGCCCGAATTTGGCCTATAATGGAGGGAGAGGAGTAGGCATCACAGCACGCTGTGGAGACTGATGCTGGAGAGAGCAGTGAGGTCAGAGATGAGCACATTAGAGGGCGCAAAAGAGCAAGGAGGTTCTCAGACGAGGCAAATGCCTCCCTCCTGCAGGAGGTTGAGTTACACTGGGATGATTTGACACAGGGAGCATGTGAGAAGCCCATCCCAAGGCCATCTAATGGTTCTCCGGTCATTCCCGCCTCCACTCTGGAGGTACCGGCCCCAAGCACCTCGCCCCAAGCATGTCCTAGGGGGAGTGTTTGCTAGTGCTGTTGAGGAGGAGTTAAACTAATATGGCAGGGGGATGGGAACCTATGCAGGGAGACAGAGGGAAGTAGAATGGGGGCAGAAGCAAAAGATAGAAAGAAGAAAGTTAAAGTGGAGGGCAGCGAAACCTAAGGCAAAAAGCAAAAAGAGCCACATTACACCAAAATTCTAAAAGGGCAAAGTGTGTTAGGAAGACAAGCCTGAAGGCTCTGTGCCTCAATGCAAGGAGTATTCGGAATAAGGTGGACGAATTAACTGCGCAGATAGCAGTTAACGGGTATGATATAATTGGCATTACGGAGACATGGCTCCAGAGTGACCAAGCCTGTGAACTCAACATCCAGGGGTATTCAACATTTAGGAAGGATAGACAGAAAGGAAAAGGAGGCGGGGTGGCATTGCTGGTTAAAGAGGAAATTAATGCTATAGTAAGAAAGGACATTAGCTTGGATGATGTGGAATCGGTATGGGTGGAGTTACGGAATACCAAGGGGCAGAAAACACGAGCGGAAGTTGTGTACAGACCACCAAACAGTAGTAATAAGGTTGGGGACAGCATCAAACAAGAAATAAGGGATGCATGCAATAAAGGTACAGCAGTTATCATGGGTGACTTTAATCTACATAGTGATTGGGCTACCCAAACTGATAGCAATGCGGAGGAGGAGGATTTTCTGGAGTGTATTAGGGATGGTTTTCTGGACCAATATGTCGAGGAATCAACTAGGGAGCTGGCCATCCTAGACTGGGTGATATATAATAGAAACATAGAAAATAGGTGCAGGAGCAGGCCATTCAGCCCTTCTAGCCTGCACCGCCATTCAATGAGTTCATGGCTGAACATGAAACTTCAGTACCCACTTCCTGCTTTCACGCCATACCCCTTGATCCCCCAAGTAGTAAGGACTTCATCTAACTCCCTTTTGAATATATTTAGTGAATTGGCCTCAACTACTTCCTGTGGTAGAGAATTCCACAGCTTCACCACTCTCTGGGTGAAGAAGTTTCTCCTTATCTCGGTCCTAAATGGCTTACCCCTTATCCTTAGACTGTGACCCCTGGTTCTGGACTTCCCCAACATTGGGAACATTCTTCCTGCATCCAACCTGTCCAAACCCGTCAGAATTTTAAACGTTTCTATGAGGTCCCCTCTCACTCTTCTGAACTCCAGTGAATACAAGCCCAGTTGATCCAGTCTTTCTTGATAGGTCAGTCCCACCATCCCGGGAATCAGTCTGGTGAATCTTCGCTGCACTCCCTCAATAGCAAGTATGTCCTTCCTCAAGTTAGGAGACCAAAACTGTACACAATACTCCAGGTGTGGCCTCACCAAGGCCCTGTACAACTGTAGTAACACCTCCCTGCCCCTGTACTCAAATCCCCTCGCTATGAAGGCCAACATGCCATTTGCTTTCTTAACCGCCTGCTGTACCTGCATGCCAACCTTCAATGACTGATGTACCATGACACCCAGGTCTCGTTGCACCTTCCCTTTTCCTAATCTGTCACCATTCAGATAATAGTCTGTCTCTCTGTTTTTACCACCAAAGTGGATAACCTCACATTTATCCACATTATACTTCATCTGCCACGCATTTGCCCACTCACCTAACCTATCCAAGTCACTCTGTAGCCTCATAGCATCCTCCTCGCAGCTCACACTGCCACCCAACTTAGTGTCATCCGCAAATTTGGAGATACTACATTTAATCCCCTCGTCTAAATCATTAATGTACAATGTAAACAGCTGGGACCCCAGCACAGAACCCTGCGGTACCCCACTAGTCACTGCCTGCCATTCCGAAAAGTACCCATTTACTCCTACTCTTTGCTTCCTGTCTGACAACCAGTTCTCAATCCACGTCAGCACACTACCCCCAATCCCATGTGCTTTAACTTTGCACATTAATCTCCTGTGTGGGACCTTGTCGAAAGCCTTCTGAAAGTCCAAATATACCACATCAACTGGTACTCCTTTGTCCACTTTATTGGAAACATCCTCAAAAAATTCCAGAAGATTTGTCAAGCATGATCTCCCTTTCACAAATCCATGCTGACTTGGACCTATCATGTCACCATTTTCCAAATGCGCTGCTATGACATCCTTAATAATTGATTCCATCATTTTACCCACTACTGAGGTCAGGCTGACCGGTCTATAATTCCCTGCTTTCTCTCTCCCTCCTTTTTTAAAAAGTGGGGTTACATTGGCTACCCTCCACTCGATAGGAACTGATCCAGAGTCAATGGAATGTTGGAAAATGACTGTCAATGCATCCGCTATTTCTAAGGCCACCTCCTTAAGTACTCTGGGATGCAGTCCATCAGGCCCTGGGGATTTATCGGCCTTCAATCCCATCAATTTCCCCAACACAATTTCCCGACTAATAAAGGTTTCCCTCAGTTCCTCCTCCTTAATAGACCCTCTGACCACTTTTATATCCGGAAGGTTGTTTGTGTCCTCCTTAGTGAATACTGAACCAAAGTACTTGTTCAATTGGTCTGCCATTTCTTTGTTCCCCGTTATGACTTCCCCTGATTCTGACTGCAGGGGACCTACGTTTGTCTTTACTAACCTTTTTCTCTTTACATACCTATAGAAACTTTTGCAATCCGCCTTAATGTTCCCTGCAAGCTTCTTCTCGTACTCCATTTTCCCTGCCCTAATCAAACCCTTTGTCCTCCTCTGCTGAGTTCTAAATTTCTCCCAGTCCCCAGGTTCGCTGCTATTTCTGGCCAATTTGTATGCCACTTCCTTGGCTTTAATACTATCCCTGATTTCCCTAGATAGCCACGGTTGAGCCACCTTCCCTTTTTTATTTTTACGCCAGACAGGAATGTACAATTGTTGTAATTCATCCATGCGGTCTCTAAATGTCTGCCATTGCCCATCCACAGTCAACCCCTTAAGTATCATTAGCCAATCTATCTTAGCCAATTCATGCCTCATACCTTCAAAGTTACCCTTCTTTAAGTTCTGGACCATGGTCTCTGAATTAACTGTTTCATTCTCCATCCTAATGCAGAATTCCACCATATTATGGTCACTCTTCCCCAAGGGGCCTCGCACAATGAGATTGCTAATTAATCCTCTCTCATTACACAACACCCAGTCTAAGATGGCCTCCCCCCTAGTTGTTTCCTCGACATATTGGTCTAGAAAACCATCCCTTATGCATTCCAGGAAATCCTTCTCCACCGTATTGCTTCCAGTTTGGCTAGCCCAATCTATGTGCATATTAAAGTCACCCATTATAACTGCTGCACCTTTATTGCATGCACTCCTAATTTCCTGTTTGATGCCCTCCCCAACATCACTACTACTGTTTGGAGGTCTGTACACAACTCCCACTAACGATTTTTGCCCTTTGGTGTTCTGCAGCTCTACCCATATAGATTCCACATCATCCAAGCTAATGTCTTTCCTAACTATTGCATTAATCTCCTCTTTAACCAGCAATGCTACCCCACCTCCTTTTCCTTTTATTCTATCCTTCCTGAATGTTGAATACCCCTGGATGTTGAGTTCCCAGCCCTGATCATCCTGGAGCCACGTCTCCGTAATCCCAATCACATCATATTTGTTAACATCTATTTGCACAGTTAATGCATCCACCTTATTGCGGATACTCCTTGCATTAAGACACAAAGCCTTCAGGCTTGCTTTTTTAACACCCTTTGTCCTTTTAGAATTTTGCTGTACAGTGGCCCTTTTTGTTCTTTGCCTTGGGTTTCTCTGCCCTCCACTTTTCCTCATCTCCTTTCTGTCTTTTGCTTTTGCCTCATTTTTGTCTCCCTCTGTCTCCCTGTATAGGTTCCCATCCCCCTGCAATATTAGTTTAACTCCTCCCCAACAGCACTAGCAAACACCCTAGGACATTGGTTCCGGACCTGCCCAGGTGCAGACCGTCCGGTTTGTACTGGTCCCACCTCCCCCAGAACCGGTTCCAATGCCCCAAGAATTTGAATTCCTCCCTGCTGCACCACTGCTCAAGCCATGTATTCATCTGCGCTATCCTGCGATTCCTACTCTGACTAGCACGTGGCACTGGTAGCAATCCCGAGATTACTACTTTTGAGGTCCTACTTTTTAATTTAGCTCCTAGCTCCTTAAATTCTTTTCGTAGGACCTCATCCCTTTTTTTACCTATGTCGTTGGTACCAATGTGCACCACGACAACTGGCTGTTCTCCCTCCCATTTCAGAATGTCCTGCACCCGCTCCGAGACATCCTTGACCCTTGCACCAGGGAGGCAACATACCATCCTGGAGTCTCGGTTGCGTCCGCAGAAACGCCTATCTAATGAGAAAGGACTAATTAGCAATCTTGTTGTGCAAGGCCCCTTGGGGAAGTGTGACCATAACATGGTAGAATTCTTTATTAAGATGGAGAGTGACACAGTTAATTCAGAAACTAGGGTCCTGAACTTAAGCAAAGGTAACTTCGATGGTTTGAGGCGTGAATTGGCTAGAATAGACTGGCAAATGATACTTAAAGGGTTGACGGTGGATAGGCAATGGCAAACATTTAAAGATCACATGGATGAACTTCAGCAATTGTACATCCCTTTCTGGAGTAAAAATAAAACGGGGAAGGTGGCTCAACCGTGGCCAACAAGGGAAATTAAGGATAGTGTTAAATCCAAGGAAGAAGCATATAAATTGGCCAGAAAAAGCAACAAACCTGAGGACTGGGAGAAATTTATAATTCAGCAGAGGAAAAAGGGTTTAATGAAGAGGGGGAAAATAGAGTACGAGAAGAAGCTTGCCGGGAACATAAAAACTGACTGCCAAAGCTTCTATAGATATGTGAAGAGAAAAAGATTAGTGAAGACAAACGTAGGTCCCTTGCAGTCGGATTCAGGTGAATTTATAATGGGGAACAAAGAAATGGCAGACCAATTGAACAAATACTTTGGTTCTGTCTTCATGAAGGAAGTACTAGGGGACCGAGTGTCTAGTGAGAAGGAGGAACTGAAGGATATCCTTATTAGGTGGGAAATTGTGTTGGGGAAATTGATGGGATTGAAGGCCGATAAATCCCTGGGGCTTGATAGTCTGCATCCCAGAGTACTTAAGGAAGTGGCCCTAGAAATAGTGGATGCATTGGTGATCATTTTCCAGCACTCTATCAACTCTGGATCGGTTCCTATGAACTGGAAGGTAGCTAATGTAACACCACTTTTTAAAAAGGGAGGGAGAGAGAAAGCGGGTAATTATAGATTGGTTAGCCTGACATCAGTAGTGGGGAAAATGTTGGAATCAATTATTAAGGAGCACATTTAGAAAGCAGTGACAGGATCAGTCCAAGTCAGCATGGATTTATAAAGGGGAAATCATGCTTGACAAATCTTCTTGAATTTTTTGAGGATGTAACGAGTAGAGTGGTCAAGGGAGAACCAGTGGATGTGGTGTATTTTTACTTTCAAAAGGCTTTTGACAAGGTCCCACACAAGAGATTAGTGTGTAAAATCAAAGCACATGGTATTGGGGGTAATATACTGATGTGGATAGAGAACTGGTTGGCAGACAGGAAGCAGAGAGTCGGGATAAACGGGTCCTTTTCAAAATGGCAGGCAGTGACTAGTGGAGTGCCACAGGGCTCAGTGCTGGGACCCCAGCTTGTTATAATACACATCAATAATTTGGCTGAAGGAATTGAGTGTAATATCTCCAAGTTTGCAGATGACACTAAACTGGGTGGCGGGGTGAGCTTTGAGGGGGATGCTAGGAGGCTGCAGGGTAACTAGGTGAGTGGGCAAATGCATGGCAGATGCAGTATAATGTGGATAAATGTGAGGTTATCCACTTTGGGGGCAAAAACGCGAAGACAGAATAATATCTGAATGGTGGCAGATTCGGAAAAGGGAAGGTACAACGAGACCTGGGTGTCATGGTACATCAGTCATTGAAAGTTGGCATACAGATACAGCATGCGATGAAGAAGGCAAATGGTATGTTGGCCTTCATAGCTCGGGGATTTGAGTATAGGTGCAGGGATGTCTTACTGCAGTTGTACAGGGCCTTGGTGAGGCCTCACCTGGAATATTGTATTCAGTTTTGGTCTCCTAATCTGAGGAAGGACTTCCTTGCTATTGAGGGAGTGCAGCGAAGGTTCACCAAACTGATTCCTGGGATGGCAGGGCTGACATATGAGGAGAGACTGGATCAACTGGGCCTTTATACATTGGAGTTTAGAAGGATGAGAGGGGATCTCGTAGAAACATATAAGATTCTGATGGGACTGGACAGGATAGATGCGGGTAGAATGTTCCCGATGTTGGGGAAGTCCAGAACCAGGGGACACAGTCTTAGGATAAGGGGTAGGACATTTCGGACTGAGATGAGGAGAAACTTCTTCATTCAGAGAGTTGTTAACCTGTCGCAGAGAGTTGTTGATGCCAGTTCATTGGATATATTCAAGAGAAAGTTAGGTATGGCCCTTACGGCTAAGGGGATCAAGGGGTATGGAGAGAAAGCAGGAAAGGGGTACTGAGGGAGTGATCAGCCATGATCTTATTGAATGGTGGTGCAGGCTCGAAGGGCTGAATGGCCTACACCTGCACCTTTTTTTTTTCTATGTTTCTATGCCACAGGGCAGCCCATTTGTCCTCAGGAGGGCACCGACCCCACAGAGGCCTCGTGGAAGCGGCAGGTCTGGTCCACATGACAGCGGAGAGACGGTACAGTTGTCCAGGAGGACTGCAGACATTGATGACCACCTCATCGAAGCTTTGGCGGGCATATCCCGACAGATGGCCACCATGACTGAGTATGTTCCACCGATAGTGGAGGCCCTGGAGGTGATAGCCAGCAACACTGCTGGTACAGGCCTCCCAGTGGTCCCAGAGCGCGGCACTCCATCCCTAAGTTCCGCACCACCACTGTGAACGACAGATGAGAGCAAGGACCAAGATCCTGCTTCTGCATCAGAGAATGTTTCCCCCTCGGCACCCTCTGTTCCCGTAACCATGCAACCACCGCCTCTGCCTTCATCCCCCCCAATGAGGCACCGCCTGAGGGGCTCCTCGGCCAGGCGCCTGGAGCGAGAAGGGGAAGGGATAGAGGTGGGGAGAAGAAGGGGAGGGGGGAAGGAAAGTGAGGTGCATGTCCACAGGTGATGGCTGTGTTATATCTCCATCTGGGTATATACATTTGTTGCAATGTATGGGGGAGGGGACCACCCTCCTGCTTTGTATTTTTATTCTGTATTGCTGGACATGTTGAACATTTGATTGATGTCAATGGTGGAAAAAGTGGGGTGTGGGCGGGGGTTGGGTGTTATTGCCTGTGATGCTTATGATTTCAGACCAATGTGGGTATACATTTTTTTTAATTCAACATAACCTTGTTGCGCATTGTCTCAGATAGCTGGACCGTTACACACTGGTGATTCCTTAGCATGAAAGCGGTAAATAAAACGTAACTTCAATCAACGGTAAACTTTAACTGGCACCAAGGTGATGGCCACCATTGATGTCTGAGCTGCACACACACAGCAGTGTGTCAGCGTTGTCACTCACAGTAACGTTCTTTCAGGCCAATTGTTCAGATATCAGCTCCTCACGTAAGAGTCTTGCAGCTACATAGCCACCACAGGCCACTTCCTGCGGTCTTGAGGGGGTCGTGTGCATGGTTGCATAGCCAGCCTGATTGTCTGGCCCTCGGTCAGCATCCAGCCCCTTGTCGTACTCTTCCTCTCTCTCCTGAGGTGGAGCATCAGTCCCTTCTGGCAATTCTTGGCCCCCTCCTGATAGCCAGATTGTTAAGCATGGAGCACACAACCACGAATTTACTTACTTGCTCAGAGTTGTATTGTAGTTTCCCTCCTGAGTGGTCCAGACATCTGAAGCGCTGCTTAAGCACAGTTATTGTTTTGCGGACCACAGTGCATGTGTCTCTGTGGCTCTGTTTGTATCACTTCTCGGCCTCTGTGTGGGTGTCAGCCAGATAGTTAGGCCATACCGGTTATCACCAAGGATCCAGCATTATCCTTGCGGCTGACCCTTAAAGATGTCAGAGACAGTGCTCTCACGCAGGATGTGAGCCTCATTGAAGGTGCCCAGACATTTGGCATTCACTGTCAGTATGATCTGGTTGTGGTTGACAACTACTTGGAGTGAAATCCTTTTCTGTTATGAAAACGCTCCGGGTCCTGAGAAGATGGCCGCATGGCACTGTATTGCTCCCTGCACCCTGGGGAACTTAGCAATGAGGTAGAATGCTCCAGCCCTGTCAGTCTGAGCCTCCGTGGTCATGGGGAAGCTGATAAAGTCCATCCTTCTCGGGTACAGGGGTTCCGTGACCTGTCCAATGCAGCGATGGGTGGCATGGTGAGACAGAGGACAAATCTCGATTGTAGAGGCCTGAAAGGAACCGGGCGCATGGAAAGACAGTGCCACGGTGACCTTGACCTCGATCAACACTGATATCCTGATGACAGACTGCATATGTGACCTGATGAGCTTACATATTTCATTGATCACCACTGTCATGTTTGTAACTACAATGTAACACCACTGTATTACTATATACACTCAACTTAGATGCACACCTTGACCACAGGGGGGTCAACTTGTGGGAGACACTCCTTACCTGATCACACAGGTATATAAAGGGAGGTCCCACGCAGGGTCATCACTTCTGGAGTCCTGTAATAAAGAGCTAAGGTCACAGAGTGGCCTTGTCCCTGGAATGTGCCTCATGTGGTTTCATGCTGTAGAGTAAGGACTTTACATTGGCGACGAGAAACGGGAATTCACAACCCATGAGAATGGCCACCGGTAGCACAGAGGAACGGTACTGTGTTGGGGAAGATTGGGATGATTTTGTCGAGAGACTTCAGCAAAGCTTCGTAACTAAACTGGCTTGGGGATGCAGCGGCTGACAAGCGACGGGCTCATCTCCTGACCAGCTGCGGGCCAAAGACTTATGCACTCATGAAGGACTTACTGGCACCCGAAAAGTCGTCGGACAAAACCTTTGAAGGGCTCAGCAAACTAATCGGGGAGCACCTTAAACCGGCGAGCAGCATACACATGGCTCGACACAGATTCTACACCCACCGACGTCGTGAAGGACAGAGCATACCGGACTTTGTATCAGACCTCTGCCGTTTGGCCAGCCTCTGTAAGTTCACAGATGCCTGCAGGGGGGAGATGTTAAGGGACTTCTTCATCAAGGGTATCGGTCAAGCGGGAATTTTTTGCAAGTTAATTGAGACCAAGGACTTGACCTTGGAAGCGGCAGCGTTGTAAGCTCAAACTTTCATGGTGGGGGAGGAAGAGACAAAAATGATTTACGTGCGCAATTCTGCCTCTAACATGGCGATGGATCAGGGAGTCAACATCATAAATGCTACTCAGAGTTCCACAGGCAGGCAGGGGCAGTCCGACATTTACCAGGCAGCAATAGATCCCAGAGCAGGATCTCAACAGAGACAATGGCAGGCTGAACGGATGTTCACGCCATCACAGTGGACAATGCGGCCCGGGATGGGGCCATTGACACCCACTAATAGGGTACTTAAGAGCAGTCAACGGGACAGTCAGCGCGGGATGCCTGGCCATAGTCCCTTTGTCCTCAACAATGGAAACTTTAACTTATGCTGGAGGTGTGGTGGAAAACACTCAGCCAGATCTTGCAGATTCCAACATTTTGTCTGCAGAAACTGCAATCTCAGTGGCCATTTAGCTCGAATGTGCAGAAAACCTGCAACCAGACTGATATATGAGACAGAGGGACCAGAAGAGGGTTCTGTGAGGCAGGATGACTTTTGGGGCAAATCGATGGACGCCGAGGGTCAGCGTGTCCATGTGGCGAATATTCACAGTTCATACACCAAAACGCCACCAATGATGATGAGAGTTTTGTTGAACGGCATCCCAGTACGCATGGAACTGGACACTGGGGCCAGCCAGTCACTCATGGGCGTTCAGCAATTCGAGAAGCTATGGCCACTCAAAGCCAGTAGACCCAAATTAGAATGTATTGAGACACAATTATGGACTTACACCAAGGAAATCATTCCGGTGCTAGGTAGTGCAATGATGGCTGTCACACACAATGGGCTAGTGAACCGGCTGCCACTCTGGATTGTCCCGGGCAATGGTCCCGCACTGTTGGGGAGGAGCTGATTAGCCGAGATGAACTGGAAATGGGGGGATGTTCACGCAATGTCCTCGGTGGAGCGAAGTTCGTGCTCACAAGTCCTACAACAATTCAAGTCACTATTTCAACTGGGCATCGGAACTTTCAAAGGCACTAAAGTAGTGATACACATCACCCCGGACACCAGGCCAGTGCACCACAAAGCCAGAGCGGTGCCATATGTAATGCGGGAAAAAATCGAGAGCGAATTGGACCAGCTGTTGCGAGAGGGCATCATCTTGCCTGTTGAATTCAGCGACTGGGCGAGCCCCATCGTTCCTGTTCTAAAAGCGGATGGCTCTGTCAGGATTTGTGGCGACTACAAGGCCACCATCAATCGGGTGTCCCTACAAGACCAATACCCGCTCCCAAGAACGGAGGACCTTTTCACCATGCTGGCAGGCGACAAGCTGTTCACCAAGTTGGACTTCACGGCAGCCTATATGATCCAGGAACTGGCTGACGAATCCAAACTACTGACCACCATCACCATGCACAAGGGACTGTTTGCGTATAACAGATGCCCGTTTGGCATTCGAACAGTGATGGCGATTTTTCAACGTAACATGGAAAGCCTGCTTAAATCCATTCCTGGAACGATTGTATTCCAGGACGACATCCTCATTACGGGTCGAGATACCGAGGAACACCTCCACAACCTGGAGGAGGTGCTACGCCGACTGGACCGGGTAGGCCTGCGACTCAAGAAGTCTAAATGTGTGTTTTTAGCACCTGAGGTTGAGTTTCTGAGCAGGAGGGTTGCTGCAGATGGGATTCGGCCCACCGAATCCAAAATAGAGGCGATTCGACGAGCACCCAGGCCCTGCAACACATCGGAGCTGCGTTCATTCCTGGGACTGTTGATCTATTTTGGGAACTTTCTGCTGAAATTGAGCACGTTGTTGGAGCCGCTACACGTGCTCCTGCATAAGGGTTGCGATTGGTTTTGGGGGGACTGTCAGGAACGGGCTTTTGATCGGGCGCGAAAACTACTTTGTTCAAACAAGTTGTTGACCCTGTACAACCCCTGTAAACGTTTAGTTCTGACTTCTGATGCATCATCCTATGGGGTTGCGTGTGTGTTGCAGCAGGGTAATGCTGAGAGTCAGCTACAACCTGTGGCTTATGCCTCCAGGTCGCTCTCTCAAGTAGAATAGGGATATGGCATGGTCGAGAAGGAAGCGCTTGCATGTATCTATGGTGTGAAAAAAATGCATCAGTACCTCTTCGGTCGGAAGTTTGAATTAGAGATGGACCACAAGCCACTCACATCCCTATTGTCAGACAGCAAGGCTGTCAATGCCAACGCATCAGCTCGCATACAGCGGTGGGCTCTCACGCTAGCTGCTTATGACTACTCCATCCAGCACCGGCCCAGCACTGAAAACTGCGCTGACGTGCTCAGCAGGCTTCTACTGGCCACCACTGAGGGGGCAGTGGATCAAAGCGCTGAGATGGTCATGGCTGTCGATGCCTTTGACAGTGCAGGCTCCCCCATCACAGCCAGCCAGATCAAAATCTGGACAGAGATCCCCTCCTATCCTTGATTAAGAAATGTGTCCTAACTGGGGATTGGGCGCCCGCACACGGAGCATTCCCTGAGGAAGTCAGACCGTTCCACAGGCGGATGGATGAGCTCTCCATCCAAGCCGACTGCCTACTAAGGGGCAGCCGGGTAGTCATGCCCCAGAAGGGCAGGGAGGCATTCATCAGGGAACTCCACAGCGAGCACCCAGGCATTGTGATGATGAAGGCCATTGCCCGGTCACACGTTTGGTGGCCTGTAATTGCTTCAGACCTGGAACACTGTGTTTGCAGGTGCACGACCTGTGCCCAGCTGGGTAATGCCCCCAGAGAGGCCCCGCTCAGCCCGTGGCCCTGGCCCACCAAGCCATGATCACGCATTCACGTTGACTACGCGGGCCCATTCATGGGGAAGATGTTCCTCATTGTAGTAGATGCGTACTCGAAATGGATCGAGTGCATCATCCTGAATTCATGCACGTCATCCACCACCGTGGAAAGCCTACGTGCAATCTTTGCAACCCATGGCCTGCCGGACATCCTGGTCAGTGACAATGGCCCGTGCTTCACGAGCTATGAATTCCGGGAGTTTATGTCGGGCAATGGCATCAACAACGTCAGGACTGCACCGTTTAAGCCGGCCTCCAATGGCCAGGCGGAACAGGCAGTCCAAATCATTAAGCAAGGTATGCTCAGGATTCAAGGACCCTCCCTACAATGCCGCCTATCGCGCCTCCTGCTGGCCTATAGATCCCGCCCGCACTCGCTCACTGGGCCCCGTCCACATAGCTACTCATGAACCGGACACTCAAAACTCGGTTGTCCCTCATCCACACAGTCCTGACCGACATAGTTGAGGGCAAGCGCAAGTCACAAAATGAGTACCATGACCGTAATTCAAGGGGGAGATGTATAGAAATAAATGATCCTGTATTCATCCTCAATCACGCCATGGGCCCCAAATGGCTTGAGCGTACTGTAATTGGCAAAGAGGGGAATAGGATCATCGTGATAAAATTCATCAATCGCCAGATATGCCGTAAGCATCTGAACCAAGTAAAAAAAAGGTTCCGCATGGACACGGAAGAACCTGGAGAAGGCCATGAGATGGAGCTCACACTACCACCAGCGAATGTGCAACAAGAGCAATCGGAAGAATGCACAGTCCCTGAGGTCAGCCCGGACAGGCCGGAATCACCACAGGTGACAGACACTCACATCAGTGTCCAACAACCAGAGCTCCATGCGGCGCTCCATGAGGGAGCATAGACCACCTGAAAGACTGAACCTATGATCCCAGTAAGACTTTGGGGGGGGGGGGGAAGATGATGTCATGTTTGTAACTACAATGTAACACCACTGTATTACTGTATACACTCAACTTAGATGCACACCTTGACCACAGGATGTGAACTTGTGGGAGACACTCCTTACCTGATCACACAGGTATACAAAGGGAGGTCCCACGCAGGGTCATCACTTCTGGAGTCCTGTAATAAAGCGTTAAGGTCACAGAGTGGCCTTGTTGCTGGAATGTGCCTCGTATGGTTTCATGCTGTCGAGTAAGGACTTTACAACCACCTTGTGGAAGCGCTGTCTCCGAAGGCAGGTGTGGTCAGAGACATCGAGGTAAGACCTCTTTTCCCTGTACGTGCGAGGTGTGTATGGTCTGGCCCTCCTCCTCATTCTTGCATGTTGTGGACATAATGATGTACATCACCCATTGAGCCTTCTGCACTCTGTAGCATCTGCATATTAATCGATGCAGGCTGAGAAATAGCTGGCCCCATTGCAATGAACGTATAATTGCGATTGATCAGAAGCAATAATTTCCTCACTAAAATACACCTACAGTAAACCCCCAATAGTCCAGAGTCTCAAAATATGTCTGTTGAGATGGACACTTCACCTGAGAAGAACTCCAGAGCCAATGCAAACTCCCCCGAATTTGAAGCAGCCTTTTGAATGAAGCGACCTGCGATTTAAAAAATGGCAGCCACACCGCTGGCTTTAGTTCAGAACAGTTCCACATTTTCTGGGCTTTTTTTGGGCGAGCGATATTGTGGGCAATATGTGTGCGAGATGGTGAAAGTGACGGTGGGCGATCTTCTGGGTGTTAGTTTCGCCAAATGTGATCTTTACAAAAAAAAAATTGCCGGTCGGTATTATTGAATCTCGGTGTTAATTCTGTGCGGAAAATAACGCTGGGTGATATTATGGGCGTTGATTTCACCCATTCTGATAATTCCGCCCAAAAAAAGTGCGCGGGCGGTATTATTTATTCCCGGCGTCCGCACATGGGGAAAGTAACGCTCGGCGATAAGTTTCCGAAAAATGCCCGTCAGTTTCCATTTTGTGGCTAAATGAGCGATATCTGGGCGTTATACGTCATTAGCGGTAAAATGGACGTTAAGTGGGTGTTAAGCATGCAAAAAACAAGGAAACTCTAGCCCATATGTGCCCAATCAAAGAGCTGGCTGACTGAGGAGGAGAACAAAAACTTACACCCGCGCAGTCTTATCTGAGAAAATGCGCAACAATGTTATGCTAAATAAAATTAATTTAATGATAATATTTTATTAATTCATACTTATAATTATAAAAAAACACTCCACTCCATCCCCACCTCACCCCACCAAAAATGTATAACATTTATATAATTTATTAAATTTTTAACATTCCCAATAAGACTACTAACACAAATAACACAAATTCAAAAAAACAAGGTAACCCCTCCACCTCCCCCTTCCCCCACACCACCCAACATTTATTCACTAGCAACAAAAGCAAGATCAATACTGTCACAACTCCAACTCCTGCGGCCATTCACCTCACTTTCCTTTCCGGCCCCCGCCCCGCATCTCCTCTCCACCTCTACTCCTTCCCCTTCCCCTCCCGACTCTAAGCCGCCTTGCCACACTGCTCCTTAGGCGCTGCTTCATTGGGGGGATGATTGCAGATCCGCTGGCTGGCCAGATGCTGGAGAGGACCTTCTCGAGGAGGGAACGTCCGCCGAGCCAGAAGCAAGAGCTTCCTCCTGGCTCGCATGTGTCGTTGGCAATGGGAGTGCGGCACCTTGGGGTTCAGTGCCGCATTCCAGGGCCACCGCCATTCGTGGCATGTTCTCCATCATGGTCGCGGATATTGTGGCCAGCTGTTGGGTTATGTGCCCCCATTGTCTGGAGGTTCTGCTGACCTATATCAACACTTCTCCTGGACAAGTGTACCATGTCCCCGCCGATCATAGAGCAGTCCTGCTGCATCGAACCAACCTCCGTGGGGTCGACGCCAGCATGGAGACACTTGGGGTGCCCTGCGGCAAAGTGCATGGGCCTGCTACCTCCACGGTGGAGGAGGACATGGCCACAGGAGCACTAAATGTAATTGGTGTGCTTGATATGGAGCTTGTTGCTGCAGGCTCCTCCAACTCCTCACTGTCCTCAGTGGAGAGGACACTCTGCAGCTCAATGGGTGATATTCGGGGCTTCTCACCACCAGAAGCACGATCCACTGTAGATGCCGCCGCCGGATTCGCACCTCCCCTTGGGGCTGTTGGCAGTGACTGCGCTTTTGGTTGAGCTACAAAACATAAATGAGGTAATTAGAGGAGAAGGGGCTGTTAGGATCATAAGGTGATTCAAACGCTACACACAGCAGATGCACGAGAACAGCACTACCGCTATCAAAATAATCACAGACATCACATTTAATTAACATAACCAAATCCTGCATTACAATGATTTTCATGAGCCCATCATTAATTACATAACACTGTCATCAATCATCTATCATATATTGTATGGGTATGAGTGGGTGTGGCATCTATTGACTTTACATCACACAATGGTGTATACTTTACTCATGTGCCAGAACATCTGGTTCTGCTGCTGCACGCGTGGCCGACCGGGTGTGTATCGCCACTAGTGCCAGCAGCCGCTCCTCAAAGCTGGTCAGCTCACACATCACTGGTGGGCCGCCACCCGTGTGCCACTGCTCAGCCCTATTCCTTGAAAGCTTCTTCTGCAAAAGGTAACAACAGCACGACATGGGATAAGATAATTGTGTAAGATCATTGCTAGGTAATGTCACAGATACTGATACAACACATAATCGACAGATGTTATAATAATAATTATTATTATCATTATTAACCTAAAGACGTACACCGTAAATGTAGGATTTGAGTGAAACATTATTGGTCTAACTGCAATACATTAGATCTGAATTTATTTACTCATTACACTTACAATTCCAATTATATAAATATATAAGTAAATGTAAATAAAGTAATACTTACTCTGCCGCAGCCGACAAGGTCGTTCCAGCGCTTGCGGCACTGGTTGCACTCACGCACCTCATGCATCACTGACAAGACTACCTCAGCGATTTCGGCCCAAATCTTCTGCTGCACCTTTGGAGTGGGCTTCCCACGGCCACTCCAGATCAATTGACCCCAACCTGACTCCACCTCCTGCAGGAGGGCAGCATTTGCCTCGTCCGAGAATCTCCTCGCTCTTTTTCGTACACCCATCTTCAATTCCTCTCCAACCTCACTGCCCTCACCAGCCTCCTCCATCCCCACATCGTGCTTGCTCGACTCCTCTATGCCTTCCATTTTATTTTTTTTTTACAGATATTTCTGTCTCACCAAACTAAATAGTGCTATATTTTATTATTACTACTCACAAAAATTATTCCAAACTCCCACAACAGCCAAACAAACCACAAAGGCCCAGACAACAAACCCACAAACGCTTTCTCTTTCTCTCGGCTTTCTCTCTCTCTCCTCTTCTGTGCATGTATTGATGACCCTGACCTCCTGAAACGCGGAAAAGACCGTTGCTATGACATTGCTATGGACGCCGACATTTTACGAAAGAAGAAAAAAAAGTACCGTGAATGCCCATTTCACATCGCTCCTGCTAACGCTCATTTTATAAAGTGGAAACGAGGGGGTTTGAAAATGGGTGATAATCCGGCGATCTCAAAACCCATAATAAACGCCAACGCTGGAAATAACGCCCATTTTTGGGCAATCTGCACAATAATGGAAAGTCTAGCCCTCAGTCTGTTATAAATATAATGGGCTGAAATTGCCCCTTTCCTTAGGCCTCTTACCACCGGAAATTGGCGGCCACGCAGCGGAATGCAATGACCGCTGACTTTTCGTATAATGGCCGCCATTATCAAAATTCCACTCCTGCAGTATCCCAGCGGTGACCTGCTCCCTCCCCTACAACTCCACAGCTGTCGATCCATTCTAAGTGCGTCATCAGAGTACGCACCGCCGATGTTCGCCCCCGCGCCTCCCTGCCCCCCCGCACCCGACGGCAAAATTCCGTCAAGAAAATCTTCCTCCCGCCAGGCGATGCCAAAAGCTGCTTTTTCCTGATGTTGCACTGAAGCTGTGGCCTTTGGAAATGGCGGTGCTGCTCCCATTAAAGGGGAGGACGCACTGCCACTGCCGCCATGCTTTTTTTTGTCGGCCGCTGGTCCTGCCGAAACGTTCACTGGTAGCCTAGTGGACCGAAGTTTAAACATCGTGCAGGTTTTCCCCTTTAAGTGAAGGGGAGAGCCGTTGTGATGTCATCAGCGCTACGCTGATGACTGGCAGCGGCGGTCTCTACACCCGCCCCCAAATTCCGCCTCTCTAGTGTGGCCCTGTCCCACTTCCACGCCCATTATGAGCGATCACGCCCATTATGAGCGATTCCCAGCCCGGCTAAAAAAAAAGCCAAAGAGCAGAATTTCGCTCAAGAGGCCATCTCAACCACCGCAGCGGTAAAAACAGTAGAAACGGGTTGTGCTCCCCGTTTCGGGCGGAGGGCAATTTTGGCCCCATTAATATGGTCAAATTTTATATGCAAAACAGATAAAGGTCAGTAATTAGAGGACAGAGATTTAGGGTAATTGGTAAAAGAGCCAGAGGTGAGACGAGGAGAATTGTTTTGACGCAGCGAGTTATTGTGATCTGGAATGCACTGCCTGATGGAAGCAGATTCAAGGCAATTGAATAAATGCTTGAAAAGAAAACATTTACAGGGCAACGGGGAAAGAACAGGAGAGTGGGACTAATTGGATAGCTCAACCAAAGAGCCGGCATAGGCACGATGGGCTGAATGGCCTCCTTCTGTGCTGTATCATTCTGTGATTCGAATAGAACTGTGATGGATTTTATTTCAGACAGTCCTTTGCATCGCAAGTTGATGAGAATGGTGTACGTACTTAGAGACATGAGATTCTGCTCTGCCAGTTAAAGGTCCACTGCAATGGAAAGTTGACAAGTCGGGAGATTGGTGAGATCATTTCATCATTTTGAATTGGTGTGGAGAGGCTTTTAAACAAATTCAACCAATAAGTAAAAGGATGCAGTAATCATAGAATCATAGAAATTTCCGACATGGAAGGAGGCCATTCAGTCTATAGTATCTGTGCTGGAAATATTAAGGTGTGTATTTCATGCATTTGTTAATTGTTTTTCAATACCTTTTTTCTGCATTTTTTCTGCTGGTACTTAGGTTCTCACCAATTACTGTAACAAATTGCCGAGCACCATTACTGATGCAAATGGACTTTCCAATGGGAACTACCCTGCCTGAGCTGTTGGAAGAGGAGAGCCAATAAAGAGATACCAGGCAGGCCAGTTTGCATGAGGGGTTGCATTCTGTATCCACTCACAATAATCTGAACACCACAGCTGCAGAGGTGAACATGCCTCGCTTAGTGCATACAGAGCTTTGTCTATTGTGTCAGCTGTGGCTCAGTGGGTAGCGCTCTCGCCTCTGAGTCAGAAGGTTGTGAGTTCAAGTCCCACTCCAAGGACCTCAACACGTAAATCTAGGCTGCCGCTCCAGTGTAGTACTGAGGGAGTGTTACACTACTGCAGGTGCCGTCTTTTGGATGACATGTTAAACCGAGGTCCCGTCTGCTCTCTCATGTGGATGTAAAAGATCTCATGGCACTATTTCAAACAAGAGCAGGGAAGTTATTCCTGGTGTCCTGACCAATATTTATCCCTCAATCAATATCACAAAAACAGTTTAACTGCTCATTATTACATTGTTGTTTGTGGGAGCTGGCGCAAATTGGCTGCTGCGTTTCCCACCATCATCATAGGCAGTCCCTTGAAATCGAGGAGTTCTCAGGTGGCTGTACAGTCCAATACAGCGCCCTCCTGGATGCTCTTCCTCCACTTAGGGCAGTCTTGGGTCAGGGACTCCCAGGTGTGGGTGGGGATGTTGCACTTTATCAAGGAGGCTTTGAGGGCTTTGAGGGCATCCTTGAAACGTTTACTCTGCCCACCTGGGGCTCGCTTGCCATGTCGGAGTTCTGAGTAGAGCGCTTGCTTTCGGAGTCTCGTGTCGATGTGGCCCGCCCAACGAAGCTGGTTGAGTGTGGTCAGTGCTTTGATGCGAGAACACTGACGTTGGTGCGTCTATCCTCCCACTGGATTTGCAGAATCTTGCGGAGACATTGTTGGTGGTACTTCTCCAGTGCTTTGAGGTGTCTACTGTAGAAGGTCCACGTCTCTGAGCCATAGAGGAGGGCGGGCATCACTACTGCCCTGTAGCTTGGTGCCAGATTTGAGGTCCTGATCTTCAAACACTCTCTTCCTCAGGCAACCGAAGGCTGTGCTGGTACACCGGTGGTGGTGTTGGACCTCATCTTCGATGTCTGCCCTTGCTGATAGTAGGCTCCCGAAGTATGGAAAATGGTCCACATGGTCCGTGGATTTTGATGACCGGGGGGCAGAGCTGTGTGGCGGGGTCAGGTTGGTGGAGGAACTTTGTCTTATGGATGTTTAGTGTAAGGCCCATGCTTTCGTATGCTCCCTCGGTGAAGATGTTGACAATGGCTTGGAGTTCGGCCTCTGAATGTGCGCAGACGCAAGCGTCGTCCGCGTACTGTGGTTCGATGATAGAGTATGGGACGACCTTGGATCTAGCCTGGAGACGACATAGGTTAAGAACATAAGAACATAAGAATTAGGAACAGGAGTAGGCCATCTAGCCCCTCGAGCCTGCTCCGCCATTCAATAAGATCATGGCTGATCTGGTCGTGGACTCAGCTCCACTTACCCGCCCTCTCCCCGTAACCCTTAATTCCCTTATTGCTTAAAAATCTATCTATCTTTGACTTGAAAACATTCAATGAGCCAGCCTCAACTGCTTCCTTGGGCAGAGAATTCCACAGATTCACAACCCTCTGGGAGAAGAAATTCTTTCTCAACTCGGTTTTAAATTGGCTCCTCCGTATTTTGAGGCTGTGCCCCCTAGTTCTAGTCTCCCCCACCAATGGAAACAACCTCTCTGCCTCTATCTTGTCTATCCCTTTCATGATTTTAAATGTTTCTATAAGATCACCCCTCATCCTTCTGAACTCCAAGGAGTAAAGACCCAGTCTACTCAATCTATCATCATAAGGTAACCCCCTCATTTCTGGAATCAGCCTAGTGAATCGTCTCTGTACCCCTTCCAAAGCTAGTATATCCTTCCTTAAGTAAGGTGACCAAAACTGCACGCAGTACTCCAGGTGCGGCCTTACCAATACCTTATACAGTTGCAGCAACACCTCCCTGCTTTTGTACTCCATCCCTTTCGCAATGAAGGCCAACATTCCATTTGCCTTCCTGATAACCTGCTGCACCTGCAAACTAACCTTTTGGGATTCATGCACAAGGACATCCGGTCCAGGGTGTCCTTGGAGATGGAGCACGCGGTGTCCACCGGTACGCTCGTGGCCTTCCACGAGAGGTGGGCACCGGAGGGACTGGAGTGCATCATCACGCCCGGCAACCAAATTTTAATTTGATTTTATGTTTTTTAAGTTAATTTGTTTTAATTGCCAGTGCTTTTAGTGTCCCCCTCCCCTTTTATAGGGGGCACTTGGAAAAAAATTTGATTCTGTGCCCAAAAAAAAAAGACCAAAAAAAAAAAAAAGGGCCTTGTAAATGTTGGTGTTTCCCCCAGATCGGGGGGCACGGTTTAATGTTTTTTGTTTACTCCTAAAAGAGTTTCATGCACAAGGACCAATGGTGGAGCTTTGGAGGCGTGGCCTAAACAGTTGGAGCCTGGGGCAGTGAGGGAAGGAGCTACCTGCTTTTGCTCCTGTCTGGGAGGCCTTGAGAGCCCTGAGACCAGCCCAGGAAGAGGAGGAAAGGGCTGGCTTACTACAACTCAACATCCGGAGGGAGAGGAGGAGAGCTGAAAAATTTAACATTTATTACTACTACAGAGAGTTGGAGAGAGGGGGAAAACAGCAACAACCTGTGTGGAAGGAGTGAGATTCGGCAACATTCTACAGGTGGGTGTTGGTGCATTCCCCGAAAGACATTGTTGTATCGGTGGGGGGGAGGAAAGAAGACCTTTCGAGGGCCGGAACATCGCGGGGGCTGTGTGTGTGTGGAAGTGTGTGTGGGGGTCTTGCTTACAACTAGGCCCCACACACCACTGAAGCACCCCTCCCCCATTGCCTAGCCTGGGATAGCTGGAGCTACCTGGCTGAAAACTATTAATCACCCGATTAAAGATCGTTGGGAGTGTGTGTCTGGGTGGCTCCAGCTACCCCAGGTGAAGACATCTTCTCCCCCCACCCGAAGACCATTTTTAAAAGACTGTGTTTTTTTTGCCATCTGGGGAGTGCACCCCAAGAAGCACCCACCCATTGCTGTGAGGGGAGACCTGCCCTCGCAGCCTCCCTCTTTCCCACACCCCCTCGCTCTATCTCTCTCTCTGTCTCTCCCCTCTCTCTCTGAGAGCCCTTTCCTCCTAATTTTTAAAAAAACAATTAAGACAACTGAGCAGAGGGAGCAAGGCCCCGCCCCAATTGCCAACTCAGGGAGAGGTGAGCCTCTTTCAGAGCTCCCTCTGTTCAAATATTAAACGAGGCCACTTAAGACCATTAAGGCCTGTGACTTTGGGGTGGGTGTAGCCCTTAAAGGGACCCCGTGATGGCGACCCCATCCACGCCGGTGGCAGGGCCAGCAAGGACATATGCGCAGGCGGTGTCCACATCCACGGCACCTCCTGCGCCACCTGCTGCCCTGCCACCTTTCAGACTGATCACGAAAAAACACGGGGTCAAGAGCTACACTCACCCCACAATGAGCATTGAGGAGTGCGTGCGGGCGATGGCTGGGGTAGTCGGCCCCTCGGCCATTGTCGCAGCCTCCAAGATGTCTGGGAAGGCCGTGTTCTTCCTGGGGTCGGAGCGAGCGGTGTCCCTGGCCATTGAAAAGGGGCTCACGGTGGGCGGGGCGTTCCTGCCGGTGGACCCTCTCGAGGCCACCGCGCAGAGATCATTCGATCGAACGTCCCGCCTTTTGTTCCCGCTGAGCTCCTCCTCCCTCACCTACACCAACTGGGGGAGGTAAGGTCGGGGATCAACCCCATACCGCTCGGCCTCAGGGAGAACAGCCTGCGCCATGTGTTCTCCTTCCGCCGCCAGCTCTTTGTCCGGCTGGCGCGGGAGGAGACGACGGAGGGAAATTTTAATGTGGTGCACGAGGGGACTGCCTACCGCGTCTTTTGGACGTCGGACGGCGTGCGGTGCCATGCGTGCAGGGAGGTGGGGCACGTTCGCAAGAACTGCCCCGCCTCCAAAGCCGCCAAACAACCGAGGGCGGCCAAGGCTGGCGCCGCCGCCACCCCTCCCCCTAGTAGCGTCCATGTGCCGGGAGCTGTGGGTGCGCGGGCATCGTCGGGGGCCTTTGTTTTAACGGCCTCCGGCGGGGGGGAGGGAGAGCGTCCGATCGGAAAGAAGGCGCGGAAGAAGGCGAAACATCTAGAGGCGGGTCCCCTCGGTGCGCCAAACAACTTGTTTACCGCGCTCGGCCCAACCCCGTCACCGGCGAGCGCGGGGTGCCCTGAGCCCGTGCCCGAGCCCTTGACTAATACCGCAGAGGGGTTCGGGCGCGGGCAAGACAAGAAAAAGGGGGGAGTGGAGTGGGAGGCCTCGGCAGACATGGGGGTCTTCCTGCCTCCGCGCACCCCCAGGAACAAAAGGAGGCGCCGCTCCAATGAGGCGGAGGGGGAACAACATCCCTCCGCGGAGGAGTCGGTGCCCGCCGCCTGTCCCGCGTCCCCCACCAGCGCCCCCAAATTGCGCTGTAGGCGCAAGGAATCTGTCCCCGGGGAGGGTGAGGCAGTCGAGGCTGCCCTTCCTCTGCCTCCCGGGGATGGCGTGAACGATCTGCCTGACGTGGGGGGCGTGGGGCCAGCGGAGGAATGTGTAGCCGCCGGGTCGAGCGTCCCGGGGACTGAGGCGGGCGGGGCCGAAAAGGCCGCACCTGAGCCCGCCCAGCCAATAACCGACTTCCCCCGGGACTTGCTCGACTCAGCAGAAAATGAAACTGCAGACAATTTTAACATACATCCCCGGGGGGTGGCGGCGGGGAGGGGGAAGAACAACAACCCTCGCCCCCTACTTTGGAGCTGGGGTACTTGGTGGACCTGGAACATTACTTTGACCAGGTCTCTCCGTGTTCCCCGGTTCCTGGGGCGGAGGAGGAACCCCTTCCGCTGTCGCTTCCCGACCCAGCACCAATTTTAAAAGAGCCCAGTGGGGACTCCTCTGCCGACGATCCTGGGGGTGGGATCGGGGCAGAGCCAGGGCCAGATGGAGCGGCCGAGCCGTTTGCCATACCTTGTGCGGTCGACGGGCCGGCTGCTAGCGGTGACCTCCCGGAGGAGGACGGGGACTCGGTGAAGGACGCGGGTGAAGATCTCGAGTCCATCGCCAGTGAGGCGGTGGATCTCCTCGTGCCCGCCGCTGAGTCCCCCCTCATTCCGTAGAGGATCTCTGGGACTTTTTGGTCCAGAGCCAGGGTCGCCACAACCGAACCCATCTGGCCCGGGAAAGATGGTCCGAGCCGGGGCTGCTCATCGCTTCCGTCCGCGCCGCCGCTAAAACCATGGCCGCGGGCGGGCCCTTATCAAGGGCGCAAGGCCTTGAGCTGCGCCGGCTCAAAAAGTTCCTCGCTGGGCTGCTGAAGGAGTGGAGGTCAACAAACGACTCCACTCCCCCCCCACAATAGGTTAGGTAGAGGTTGCACTTTGCTCTTGTCATGAAGATAACCATAGCCAGCCTCAACATCAATGGCGACAGAGAGGCACGCCGCAGATTTAACAATTTTTCACTCCTGCGGGAGGGGAAATATGCGGCGTGCTTCCTGCAAGAAACCCACACCGTTCCGGGAGACAAAGCCACGTGGCTCCTGGAATGGCAAGGAGAGGTCCGCATGAGCCACCTTACCGCCACTTCTAGTGGGGTGGCCATCTTGCTGGCCCCGCATTTTCAGCCGGAGATCTTGGGGGGTCGAGGAGCCCGTGCCAGGCCGCTTGCTGCACGTAACGGTTCACCTGGGGGACGTGCCGCTCCATCTCGTGAACGTGTACGCCCCTCAGCCCGGCCCGCAGCAAACGCGCTTCTTCGAAGAGGTGTCCGCTCTTCTTGGCTCCGTCGACGTCGGCGACTGCATTGTCCTCGGGGGGGATTTTAACTGCACCCTCGAGACGAGGGACCGCTCCGGTGCCCCGCAGAGCATGACGGCGATGGAGAAGTTGAGGGACCTGGTCGGGTCCTTCGACTTGGTGGACGTCTGGCGAAATCTCTATCCCGACTCCAGTGCCTTTACTTGGGTGAGGCCTGGAGTAGGATGGTCCAGAGTCGACCGCCTTTACGTGTCTCGGGCGTACGTTTCCTGTGTCCCGGCGGCCTCCATGCGGCCGGTGCCGTGTTCGGACCACCACCTGGTGTGGGCGGAGCTCGCTTCGCTCCGCGCGAGGACGGGGACCGCGTACTGGCATTTTAACAACCGGCTGCTGGAGGACGTGCGGTTCCAGGACTCGTTCCGTCGTTTCTGGGCCGACTGGAGAAGGAAGCAGGGGGGCTTCCCCTCCTTGAGGCTATGGTGGGACGTGGGCAAGGCTCACGTCCGCGTCTTCTGTCAAGAGTATGCGAGGGGGTCGAGCAAGAGGCGGGCGGCCAGGGTCGGGTACCTAGAAAAAGAGGTGCTCGACCTAGAGTCCCGTCTCGGTCAAGTCGTCGGGGACCTGGCCCTGCGGACGGTGTACGAAGCGAAGAAGGCCGCGCTGAAGGACCTGCAGCTCGTCGGGTCCCGAGGCGCGTTCGTGAGGTCGCGGATCTGGTTCCTGCGGGATCTGGACCGTGGCTCCCCCTTCTTCTACTCGCTGGAAAAAAGACAGGGTGTCCGTAAGCAGCTCTTGACGCTGCTGGTCGACGACGGCTCTCTCGTCTCGGATCCGGAGGGCGTCAACAACAGGGCCCGTGAATATTACGGGGCCCTGTTCTCTCCGGAGCCGTCCAGTGAGGAAGCGCGTAGAGTTTTGTGGGAGGATCTGCCGAAGGTTAGCCCGGAGGGCGCCGAAAATCTGGAAGCTCCGCTAAGCCTGGCGGAGCTGACCGGCGCCCTCGACCGGCTCTCGAGGGGAAAAGCCCCGGGGCTGGACGGGCTGACCGTGGAGTTCCACAGGGCATTCTGGGATGGCCTGGGGGGCGACTACGCGCGGGTCCTGGGGGAGAGTCTGACGACCGGGGAGATGCCCCTCTCTTGGCGCAGGGCAGTCATCGTCCTGCTGCCTAAGAAGGGCGATCTCCTCCTCCTTAAGAACTGGCGCCCGGTCTCCCTCCTCAGCACGGACTACAAAATCTTCGCCAGGGCGATGTCTGCTCGCCTTGGTGCCGTGCTGGACCACATGATCCACCCCGACCAGTCCTACACGGTCCCGGGCCGGACAATCCACGATAACATCCATCTGGTCCGGGACCTCATCCATTGTTCCCAGGAGGCTGGTCTGTCGGTCGCCTTCCTATCCCTCAACCAAGAGAAGGCGTTCGACAGGGTGGATCACGACTATCTGCTCGGAACTCTGCGCGCTTTCGGGTTCGGGACGCATTTCGTCTCCCGGATCCGACTATTGTACGCCGCCGCGGAGTGTCTGATTAAGGTTAACGGGTCCTTGATGGCGCCCCTTCGCTTTGGGAGAGGGGTGCGCCAGGGATGCCCCATGTCCGGCCAGTGATACGCCGTCTGCGTGGAGCCTTTCCTGCGCCTCCTGCGGACGAGGTTGACGGGACTGGCTCTGCAAGGGCCGGGCGTGGAGGTCGTCCTCTCGGCTTACGCCGACGACGTGCTCCTCGCGGTAGAGGATCCCGCTGACCTGCGGAGGATGCGTGAGTGCCAGGAGATTTACTCGGCCGCATCCTCCGCCAGAATCAACTGGGAGAAATGTTCCAGACTCCTGGTGGGTCAGTGGCGGGTGGACTCCCTGCCGGAGGAGCTCAGGCCTTTTGCCTGGAGCACGACCCATCTCCTCTATCTGGGAGTCTACCTTAGCCCCGACGAGGAAGCCTGGCCGGCGAACTGGCAGGAGCGGGAGGCCAAGGTCGCCGCTCGCCTAGGGCGCTGGACAGGACTGCTCCGAGTGCTGTCCTACAGGGGTCGAGCGCTAGTCATAAACCAGCTGGTGGCCGCCATGTTGTGGTACCGGCTGGTCACTTTGACCCCTCCCCCTGCGTTTGTCGCCAAGATACAGAAGAAGCTGGTGGACTTCTTCTGGAACAACAGGAAGCACTGGGTCTCTGCCGCGGTCTTGAGTCTCCTGTTTGGGGAGGGCGGTCAGTCGTTGGTGTGCGTCAGCGCCCAGCTCGCGACTTTCCGTCTTCAGACCCTGCAGAGATACCTTTACGTTGAGCCCCCTCCTAGGTGGCGTGCTCTGGCGATGTATTTCTTCCGCCAGCAGCACGGCCTCAACTACGACACGCAGCTCCTGTTTGTGAGTGTGGGGGGCGTCAGGACCGCCCTCCAGGAGCTGCCTGTCTTTTACAAGGAACTCATCAGGGTCTGGAACAAAGTCTCCACCAAGCGCAGCTCTCCACCGGCTGGAGTGGCGGCCGTCCTGCAGGAGCCGCTGCTCGGGAATCCGTACCTCCACGACCGAGGTTTTTTGTGGCGGTCGGACGAGAGGGCTGTGGCTAGTGAGGTGACCAGGGTCAGGGACCTGCTCGATGGCGGAGGAGCGGGCTGGATGGTGCCAGACACAATGGCGCGGCGCCTAAATTCTGCCAACGTCCGCCACGCGGCCGATGCCATCGAGTCGCTAAAAAGAGCCCTGGGCCCCGACTCCGTTCGGTGCATCGAGGAGGCTCAAGCACGTGGGGAGATCCCGTCCGAACTGACCCCCGTCCAGACGGAATTCCTCATCGGCGCCAAATCCCGGAACCTCCCTCGGGGGCCGGCGCCTCACAACTTGAGCCGCCTCGGGGAAATCCCCTCCGTGCCTTTCAGTTCCGCGCAGAGGGGTTTCCTGTACGGGCTGCTCCTGCACACTCTCAACTTTGCCATCCTCGCCTGCCGTCCGGACACGCCATGGCGTACCATCTTGCCGTCCAGAGGAGGCGGGGGTCCCCGATGGAGGGCACTCTACGCAGGTGTCCTCTCACTATTTGTCGGGGACTTGGCCTGGAGGGTGGCGCACGGAGCAGTGCCGTGCAATAAATTTTTAAGCCGGTTCACGGGCTCCCAGGCCGCCTGCAATTTCTGCGGTCTGGAAGAGTCCGTGTTCCATGTTTTTATTGAGTGCACGAGGTTGCAGCCCCTGTTCTGTTATTTAAAGGGGCTGCTCCTGAAATTCTGGCTGCACTTCAGTCCCACACTCCTGATCTTTGGGCACCCTGTGCGGAGGGGAGCGGGTAGATCCGAGGGCCTCCTCTTAGGACTGCTCCTGGGCACGGCCAAGGGGGCCATCAGCCGGTCCAGGCAGCGGGCAGTCGAGGGGGTCGTTCAGCTAGACTGCCTGCCTCTCTTTCGCGCATACATCCGGTCCAGGGTGTCCTTGGAGATGGAGCACGCGGTGTCCACCGGTACGCTCGCGGCCTTCCACGAGAGGTGGGCACCGGAGGGACTGAAATGCATCATCACGCCCGGCAACCAAATTTTAATTTGATTTTATGTTTTTAAGTTCATTTGTTTTAATTGCCGGTGCTTTTAGTGTCCCCCTCCCCTGCCCAAAAAAAACCCCAAAAAAATAAAAAAAAGGGCCTTGTAAATGTTGGTGTTTCCCCCAGATCGAGGGGCATGGTTTAATGGTTTTTGTTTACTCCCAAAAAGAGTTTCATGCACAAGGACCCCCAGGTCCCTCTGCAGCACAGCATGTTGTAATTTCTCCCCATTCAAATAATATTCCCTTTTACTGTTCTTTTTCCCAAGGTGGATGACCTCACACTTTCCGACATTGTATTCCATCTGCCAAACCTGAGCCCATTCGCTTAACTTATCCAAATCTCCTTGTTGCCTCTCTGAGTCCTCCACACAACCCGCTTTCCCACTAATCTTTGTGTCATCTGCAAATTTTGTTACACTACACTCTGTCCCCTCCTCTAGGTCATCTATGTATATTGTAAACAGTTGTGGTCCCAGCACTGATCCCTGTGGCACACCACTAATCACTGATTTCCAACCGGAAAAGGACCCATTTATCCCGACTCGCTGCTTTCTGTTAGCCAGCCAATTCTCTATCCATGCTAATACATTTCCTCTGACTCCGCGTACCTTTATCTTCTGCAGTAACCTTTTGTGTGGCACCTTATCGAATGCCTTTTGGAAATTTAAATACACCACATCCATCGGTACACCTCTATCCACCATGCTCGTTATATTCTCAAAGAATTCCAGTAAGTTAGTTAAACATGATTTCCCTTTCATGAATCCATGCTGCGTCTGCTTGATTGCACTATTCCTATCCAGATGTCCCGCTATTTCTTCCTTAATGATAGTTTCAAGCATTTTCCCCACTACAGATGTTAAACTAACCGGCCTATAGTTACCTGCCTTTTGCCTGCCCCCTTTTTTAAACAGAGGCGTTACATTAGCTGCTCTCCAATCCGCTGGTACCTCCCCAGAGTCCAGAGAATTTTGGTAGATTATAACAATTGCATCTGCTATAACTTCCGCCATCTCTTTTAATACCCTGGGATGCATTTCATCAGGACCAGGGGACTTGTCTACCTTCAATCCCATTAGTCTGTCCAGCACTACCTCCCTAGTGATAGTGATTATCTCAAGGTCCTCCCTTCCCACATTCCCGTGACCAGCAATTTTTGGCATGGTTTTTGTGTCTTCCACTGTGAAGACGGAAGCAAAATAATTGTTTAAGGTCTCAGCCATTTCCACATTTCCCATTATTAAATCCCCCTTTTCATCTTCTAAGGGACCAACATTTACTTTAGTCACTCTTTTCCGTTTTATATATCTGTAAAAGCTTTTACTATCTGTTTTTATGTTTTGCGCAAGTTTACCTTCGTAATCTATCTTCCCTTTCTTTATTGCTTTTTTAGTCATTCTTTGCTGTTGCTTAAAATCTTCCCAATCCTCTAGTTTCCCACGAACCTTGGCCACCTTATATGTATTGGTCTTTGATTTGATACTTTCCTTTATTTCCTTGGTTATTCACGGCTGGTTGAACAGGTTCCCATTGCTTCTATAGTTTAGTTCCACTCCAGTGGGGAACTTGTTGAGAGTGAGATGGTGCATTGCAGCGAGGAAGATTGAGCAGAGTGTTGGTGCGATGACACGTTTTCCACATTACAACAGTGACTACACTTCAAAAGTACGTCATTGGCTGGAAAGCACTTTGGGACGTTCTGAGGTTGTGAAAGGCGGGATACAAATATATGTCTTTTCTTTGTTTTCCAAAGGAAACTGGACAGCAAACAGGATGGCACCATTAAGACATATGAATTCTGATTCATTCTAATTTTGGATGCTTCCTCTGTGGCAGTGCATGAAAACAACAAGTAGAAAACACAATTAAAAATATATATTAATATGCTAACTTCAAGAGAACAGTTGAAAGGCGATGAAAAATGCGGTTTTTGGAGGCAGTTCAGATAGTTTATCTTGCTCAACACAAGCACACACAGGCCCATGTCTCATTTGTTTTCTACAGAAAAACAAAGCAAAACAAATGAAAGGAAAATTCAAGCTCTCCTAATGTCTCGGGTGGTACCTAACTCCCCATCAGAAAACAGAGTAGGAATAAACAGGTCATTTATCAAGATGGCATTGCGTAACTGGTGGAGTGCCACAAGGATCAGTGTTTGGGCCTCAGCTATTTACAATCTATATCAATGACTTCGATGAGGGGACCGAGTGTAATATAGCCAAGTTTGCTGACGATACAAAGCTAGGTAGGAAAGTAAGCTGTGAGGAGGACGCACAGAGGCTGCAAAGGGATATGGGCTGGCTAAGTGATTGGTCAAGAAGGTGGCGGATGGAGTATATTGTGAACGGGGAAGTGTGAAATTATCAACTTTGGTCGGAAGAATGGAAAAGCAGAATATTTTAAAAGGTGAGAGACTAGTAAATGTGGGTATTCAGAGAGATTTGGGTGTCCTTGTACACGAATCACAGAAAGTTAACATGCAGGAGCAGCAAGCAATTATGAAGGCAAAAGATATGTTCGCCTTTATTGCAAGGGAGTTGGACTATAAGAATAAGGAAGTCTTGTTGCAATTATACAAAGCTTTGGTGAGACTGCATCTGGAGTACTGTGCACAGTTTCAGTTTCTGTACCTATGGAAGGATACAGTTGCCTTAGATGGGGTGCCATGAAGGTTCACTGGGCTGAATCCTGGGATGAGAGGATTGTCCTGGGATGAGAGGGTTGTCCTATGAGGAGAGACTGAGTAGAATGGGCCTATACTCTGTGGAGTTTAGAAGAATGAGATGTGATCTCATTGAAACATAAAAATTCTTAGAGGGTTTGACAGGGTAGATATTGAGAGGCTGTTTCCCCTGGCTGGAGAGTCTAAAACTAGGGGCTGGATTTGAGGTTTTTCTGTTTTTGGGGCAAAAACGGAGCCGGGGCGGGAGAGTTAACGGCCGGGAATAACTTGTGCTTTGGGAAGGAAGTTTTGGCATCTGGGCCCTGCATCAAGGATCGCAATGCGAAGGGAGGCGTTGTACACTTTTCATGGCACACGAATAGGAAATCTGTGAACTAAAGTGCTGGGCCGTGTGCGCTGTGAGAGAGGCCTACTGTGGGGAGGGGGGTGGGGGGTGGGTGTGCGGATGGTGGGGGGGAAATGGAGGGAAACCTTAAAAAAATACAACATTCCCAAAACATTGCCCACGCCAGCACAACACAAATTTGCCAATAAAATTAAAAGAACAAACACTCGCTCTTACCTTGGGAGTACTTTACCTTCCTCTGTGCTGCCGGCAATGCCGAACCGCACCGATTTTCCAGGCGGTCCATTGCGGGCGCACTTCTGGGCGGATGGATCGGGAAAAAGTCCAAAGTACTGCCAGTGTTGCAACAAAAGGCGCTGCACACCTGGCGCAGCTCTTCCCGGCGGTCCGGCTTAGCGCCGCCGCAAAACCGGGCCGGAGGATCGTGACGGAATGCAGGAGACCTCAACGCCGCCTTTCACACCACTCCGGGGCGAAACCCGGAGCGCAAAGGACCGGAAAACCAGCCCTAGGAGTCACAGTCTCAGGATAAAGGGTCAGCCATTTAGGACTGTGATGAGGAGAAATTTCTTCACTTCGAGGGTTGTGAATCTTTGGAATTCTCTACCCCAGAGGGCTCTGAATGCTCAGTTGATAAGTAACTGAGATTGATCGTTTTATTGGGCACTAAGAGAATCAAGGGATATGGGGATTGGGTGGGAAAGTGGAGTTACATAGAAACATAGAAAATAGGTGCAGGAGTAGGTCATTCGGCACTTCGAGCCTGCACCACCATTCATTAAGATCATGTACCCCTTTCCTGCTTTCTCTCCATACCCCTTGATCCCTTTAGCCGTAAGGGCCATATCTAACTCCCTCTTGAATATATCCAATGAACTGGCATCAACAATCTCTGCGGTAGAGAATTCCACAGGTTAACATCTTTCTGAGTGAAGAAGTTTCTCCTCATCTCAGTTCTAAATGGCCAACCCCTTATCCTTAGACTGTGTCCCCTGGCTCTAGACTTCCCCAACATCGGGAACATTCTTTCTGCATCTAACCTGTCCAGTCCCGTCAGAATTTTATATGTTTCTATAAGATCCCCTCTCATCCTTCTAAACTCCAGTGAATACAGGCCCAGTTGATCCAGTCTCTCCTCATATGTCAGTCCTGCTATCCCGGGAATCAGTCTGGTGAACCTTCGCTGCACTCCATCAATAGCAAGAACGTCCTTCCTCAGATTAGGAGACAAAACTGAACACAATACTCCAGGTGAGGCCTCACCAAGGCCCTGTACAACTGCAATAATACCTCCCTGCTCCTATACTCAAATCCCCTAGCTACCATTTGCCTTCTTCACCGCCTGCTGTACCTGCATGCCAACTTTCAATGACTGATGTACCATGACACCCAGGTCTCATTGCACCTCCCCTTTTCCTAATCTGCTGCCTTTCAGATAATATTCTGCCTTCGTGTTTTTGCCACCAAAGTGGAAAACCTCACATTTATCCACATTATACTGCATCTGCCATGCATTTGCCCACTCACCTAACCTGTCCAAGTCACCCTGCAGCCTCTTAGCATCCCCCTCACAGCTCACACCGCCACCCAGCTTAGTGTCATCTGCACTAGTGTTGATGAAGAAGATCAGCCATGATCTTATTGAATGGCAGAACAGGCTCGAGGGGCCAAATGGCCAACTCCTGCTCCTATTTCTTATGTTTTTATGTTCTGATCAGGACTGGTAGGGAAAATAACCAGGAATGAGATTAGGTAAAGTATATTTGCCAAAAGAAAACCATTACAGGAATGTTCATAACTGTTGCTGTTGAAACTCATCTCATCTCAGGGAGATCATATTGATTTATTTAAAGGGAAATGTCTGCCTATTTGCCTTATAGAAAAAGAAAAAAAGAATGAGAAACAGAGCTGGAAGCAAAGAGACAAAAAAGTATTTGAGAGCGGGAGTGCAAAAGACAAATAGAAACACAGAGGGGGCAATTTTAACCTTAGTCGATGGTGTAAATCGGGCAATACTGATTGGCTTATTTTCCTTTCTATTGACATAAATTGGCACAATGCACAGCCATGCCTGAGTCCAGTGCACATTCCTCCTTTTTTTGTGAAATTTAATGCATTATACATTAAGGTTCTGGTAGCAGTAGAAGTTCAGAGCACACCTTTCAACTTTTATATGTGACTGTGCCCTGCAGCTTTTCTGCAATTGTACAGAAAGGAGGAGCACTCCTTTAGATGCTTTGCATGGTATATCTCTTCGGATGCTGCAACTCACAATTTTCATAAAGTATGCAAGGCTGAGCACATTCTTCCAGATTGTATTAAGCATTTTCCTTATTTGTATCCAAATCCTTTAGACATTCAATACTCCATTTACCTGCTCCCTCCATCCCTGCAGCTTGCTCGTCTGTTTTCACTGGAGAATCTCCTTCTGCTCCACAGATTACCACCACCTTTGCTGTCCCTCCTTCATGTGCACTCATATTGTATCTTCTTAAAAAGAGCAATTCTCCCCACATTGCTTCTTCCACATATTCCACATTTTTTTCCCCTGAAAATACACCCTCGTCAGGGCAACAGCTGTTGCCATTCTGAAATCCCCACTCCGCTCCCTTCTCTAGCCAATTCTGATCCTGACCCAGCTCTGAAATTATGTGTCAGCTGTGGCTCAGGGTAGTAGCACTCACACCTCTGAGTAAGAAGTTTTGTGGGTTCAAGCCCCACTCCAGAAATAATCTAGGGTGCAGTACTTAGGGAGTACAGCACTGTCAGAGGTGTTGTCTTTCAATATGAGACGTTAAACCAAGGCTCTGTCTGTCGTCTCAAGTGGATGTAAAACATCTAATGACACTATTCGAAGGAGAGCAGGGGCTTTCTCCAGGTGTCCTGGCCAATATTTATCCCTCAACCAACATCATAGGATTACACAGGATATACGGCACAGAAATTGTCTATTCTCAACAGTGAACCACTAATTGACGGCACTTTTATATCACCAAGTGCTTCAGGAACAACAGAAAAAAATAACAGTTCACGTGTTTAAGTCACAGTTTGGGACTGCGTATCTGGCTGCTGTAACTTCCTCCAAAGCTGGCCAGCAAGCCTAGCACAGAGCAATGAGTACTAAAGGTCAGAACAAGGGGGAGAAATTCCGGCTGACTGGGCAGCAGCGTAAGGACATCCGTGCAAAACTGTGAGACGAGAATGATCAGAGTGGAACTGGCAACACTAAAACTATGATGAGGGGCTTTCACAATCCCACAAAACAATCCTCCATTTTCGGCAACGCTAGTGTGTTCCTATCATTAGTAACCCTCTGACACCACACTGCTTCTGCTGACTGGCAGTCACAAGGAAATCTGAACGTTTTGTGCGTCTAACGTTCCTGATTTCTTTCAATGAACTGCATATTAGCCATCAGCACAATTCTTCTGATTAATCACCAAGCAGAAAAACTTTTTATTCACTGTTAGAGAACTAAATATTTGATGGAATATGAAACGTTCCCACCTCTGTAGTTACAGCCAACTTGTTTATTTCCTGGCTCTGTACTTGCTTATAAATTGTTAAATCTCTAACGTCTTCAATTTCTGATGAAAGGTCATTGACCTGAAATGTTATCTCCATTTTTTCTCTCTCCACAGATGCTGCCTGACCTTCTGTGTGTTTCCAGCATTTTCTGTTCTCATTTCAGATATCCAGCGTTCAGATATCTGGACTGTTCTGTTTCCTATGCTACCATCTTTATTTTGGAATGTGCCGTTCCAAGTGTTTTTAATTGTATGTGGCAAAAGAGCAGACCACATCTGGGGGACTCAGCTGATTCTTTCCAATCACTGTTATGTCCTGGCCCCACAAAAATAATTTCAACGCTTACCTTTTACCCATCAGGTTTTATTGAGCAGAACCTCTACAGTGCACATTCTGTCCAGTAGAAATGCAAAGGATGCAATTCCATTGATGTGCAGCATATTCTGGCAGAGTGACTATTTGCACTGTGTTTTTTCTGCACCTACGTCCTCGAGACTCCGCCCCCGACGCCTCTCTTCGGACCCGAAACCAGAATCGGAAGTGGGGCCCCGCAACGACTACGTTGGACCACACGTGGAGTCCGCTGCTGAAACATTTTCTGCTGCTGGAGCCTGGAGCTGGATTTGTTTCCAGCTTTTACATTACTTGAAACATTTTCGCGGCCTTCTGTGGGAGAGAAAACATCGGAGGTAGTGGGAGAGAGAGGCAGCGGGTGGACATCGTCGGCGGGGGGCGGGGGGGGGGGGGGTAGTGAAACATGAAGAAAGAAAGATATTGCACATGTCTGGAGCCTTTCATAACTTCAGGAATTCCCCGAAAGTGCTTCACGTAGAGAAACACGGCAGCCAACAGCACACAGCAAGTTTCAGGAATAACAATGAAATGAATGACCAGTTAATTTGTTTGCTGAAGGATGAATGTTGGCTTGGACACCAAGAGAACTCCCTGCTCTGCTGTGAAAAAGTTTCATAGAATCTTTTATATCCACCTGAGCAGGCACACAGGGCCTGAGTTTCACATCTCATCTGACAGGTGGCACCTCTGACAAAGCAGCCCTCCCTCTAATTTTGAAGTGTAGTCACTGCTGTAATCTTTAGGAAAATGTGGCATCCAAGCTTCACACAATAACAATGAGATCAGTGTCCGAGATAATCTGTTTTGACGATGATGGATGAGAAATAAACTCCCCTGCTCTTCTTTGAATTGTGCCATGGAATCTTTTACATTCACTTGAAGTGGCAGATGAGACCTCGGTTTAACATTTCATCCAAAAGATGGCAGCTTCTACAATGCATCGGTCCCTCAGTACTTCACTGAAGTGTCAGCCTAGATTATGTTTTCAGGTCTCTGCAGTAGAGCTTAAATTTATGACTTTCTGACTCAAAGGTAAGAGTTCTACCACTAAGCCAACACTGGCATTAATATCTGATAACCTGAAGTAAATAATAATCAACCAAGGCTTTCGATGGGCAAGATCGTGACTAACGGACTTTCTTGAAATTTTTAAGAAATCACAAATACATTTTATGGTAACTTTGACTAGCCTACAGCCCATCCCACACCACTGCCGGTACCTGCTGAGCCTATGACTGTCCTACTGGTCCTACTGTTTTTACAGCTTCAGCTACAGTGTAGTACCCGGCTAGAAATTCACTCTCCTGGGCCGAGGTCTATTTCTCCACCGCCTCTGTTTTTCTGCCTCGCAATCGATTATGTGCACCTCCTGGCTCTTCAATCCCATGAAAATACCTCCTGCAGTGCATCCTCCGATACTCTACCCTTCAAATAGCTTCTTGGCTCACTTGCCCTCTACACCCATCTCCGAACCTGGACATAAGTTTGTCAATGATCCAAGCTGACTCCATCCTACCATCAACTTTATCCCAATGGGGACATCTGATTCGAACTCTGGATTCCCTCCTATTGCCTCCTCTCTATTCCCCATTTATTACCAGGACATGTCTATTTTAATTTTCCTATGCAACCACATCTATGTAACCTTTCCTGTGTCCATTTGTGAGTGTGTTTTGGCTGCTGCTCCAGACCCAAGCCCATTTCTTATATTTTCCCCTTTTTTTCTTTTCTCTTTACCTCTCCTAGACTCCTCTATCCTGCTGTAACACCTCCTTTCATTTATCCCCTCTTGGATAGTCTTCCCTCCCCAATCCCTACCTTAACTCTTCAGCACTCCTTGACCTTCCTATTCTGCAGCTGCCATCACAGGCTTGACTCCCTCTTAGATAAGTCTACTGCATCCCTCTGTGCTTCTCTAGGCATTGTCGATAAACTCGCTGCTGCCTTCTTATGAGTAGCAACCTGAACTGGTCCATCCTATTCTCTCGCCGACCTTCCCACCAGCAAGCCTGCTAAGGCCTAATCTCACCAACTTCCTTCTTGTCCCACTCACTCCTCCCAATGTTGACCCTGTGGATCACCACCCCTCTCTGCATCTCCCTCCAGAATGTCCGTTCACTTGTGAACAAGGCCCTTGCCATCCATAAGCTGATGCAGATAATTGCATCAACATCATGGCCTTGACAGAAACCTGGCTGAGGGGTGATGACACCTTCCGCCTAAATGAAACCTTTCCTCTGGCTATACCTTGCACCACTTGCCCCGCCCAAACTGCCGCAGTGGCTCGTATTACCAAATCACACCTTGGTCTGCCCCCCTACTCCTCTGATACCTTCTCCTTTTAGCATTTCACATTCTTCCACCCCTCTAGTTTCTCATTTAAAATCCTCATTCTCTACTACTCACCCAAGTATCATGCCAAATTTTTCACCAAATTTCTTCACTACTTTCTTCCCTCAGCTTCTGCTCGAGCGACTTCTCATCCGCGGTAATTCCAACGTCCACCTTAACTCATCATGCTCTCCTTTGATTTTACTGCCCTCCTATCCTTCCTTAATCAATCCCTCCATATAAACTCCCAAACCCTTTTTCACAGCCACCTAGTCGATCTTGCCTTCTCACGTGGCCTCTCTACTCCCATCATGTCAATTAGATAAGGCCAGCTCTGATCCCATGAAAAGGTGCTGTTGAAACTGAAAGCAATGGGAATTGAAGGTAACTCCGTGGTGTAGATGAGTGATTGGCTGAAGGGAAGAAAGGACCAGATACTTGTTAGGGGACTGACATCAGAGTGGTGGGAACTACTGAGTGAAGTGCCCTAGGGTTTTGTGCTGAATTCCTAATGTTCCTAATCTACATTAATGACTTAGATACAGGAACGCAATCAATTTACTCAAGTTTGTATATAATACTAAACTGGGGGTAGTATGGGTGGACACATCAAGGTGGACAAAGCTGCCAGGAAACTATAATATGAGTTAGATAAAATGCACATAAATCCAAGACCTTACACCATTTGCAGAAAGCCACGGGTGGTGTATAAACAGCTAAAGGTGAAGCAGAAAGGAATCTGAATGTGGTAACATATGCCAAATCATTATCGAACAGCAATAAACAAAGCAATTAGTATGTTTAATCATAATTGCTATGATTAAAGTCTTCTGATAATAGAAACATAGAAACATAGAAAATAGGTGCAGGAGTAGGCCATTCGGCCCTTCTAGCCTGCACCGCCATTCAATGAGTTCATGGCTGAAGCTTATCAACCTACTGTAGGACCTGGATAACATTCAAACTTGGACTAACAAGTAGCAGATAACATTTGTGTCACCTAAGTGCCAGAAAATAACCATCTCAAGCAAGAGAAAGCCTAGTCGTCTCCCCCAAACTTTAATGGCTCAATAACCATTATTGAATCTCCTGCCATCAATAATTTGGTGGTCACAATTGACCAGAAGCTTAACAGGACCAGCCATATCAACACTGTGACGACAATGGTGGCCCATCTTTTGACCTCTCAAAGTCAATCTACTGTCTACAAGGTACAAGTCAGGAGTGTGATGGAATAAACCCCACTTTTCTGGATAGGAGCAGTCATAACAACTCTCAAGAAGCTTGGCACCATGCAGTCCACTTGATTGAAGCTCCACTATTGAATTCCATATCCACTTCTTCCATCGCCAACACAGGGAATGTATGTTTTTGTTCTGGACTAGATTTCCCATGGTGTAGCACACAGTGAGTTGGAGGATATGGTGTTTTATATTATGGAGCACACAATATATTATCTGAGCCACTGAATTATTATGATTCAATAACTAAGATTGTGTTTTAATTACAAATTATGATGGGAGTATTGGTGGTAGGTTTGGGGTTAAATGATCTGATTATGTCCCATATTTTTGTGAAACTCGTAAATCAACGCCCTTGATTATTATGTGTGTTTAGATCTGCATTGAATTTTATATTTCTCCTTTTTAATGTCCAGAAACCGCAGGAAGATGGTAGGCTGCAGGTCAGTGGGAGTGGTGTCGAACTATTGAGGATGTGGAATTATGTGGTTTGGTAGTGTTGGGCATTGTCCTAATTCCTTCCCTCTCCAGAAGTTTTAGAAAAGGTTTCCCCAACACTGAACAGGGAGAGGCAGGGAGAGGATGTTAATGAAGCCTCTATGCAGAGCATAGTTAACCTGCCAAGCCCAGACCATGGCAAATGACCACCTGTTTAGTGCTGGTCATTGGGGACTGAATGATGGGAAAACAAACCTCTTGAGCACTGCAGCATTGGCAAGAATTATGGATACATAACTAGTAACAGATTTTGGGAGGGAATGAGAAAGAAAGTTTCTTCACCCAGAGAGTGGTGAACCTGTGGAATTCTCTACCACAGAAAGTTGTTGAGGCCAATTCATTAAATATATTCAAAAAGGAGTTAGATGAAGTCCTTACTACTTGGGGGATCAAGGGGTATGGTGAGAAAGCAGGAATGGGGTACTGAAGTTGCATGTTCAGCCATGAACTCATTGAATGGCGGTGCAGGCTAGAAGGGCCGAATGGCCTACTCCTGCACCTATTTTCTATGTTTCTATGTTTATATCTTAAGCAAGTTTTCTAAAGTAGTAGGCAAATGATATTAAAATATGAGGCCTGTATCTTTCAGTGACAGTAAAGTGTATAATATTTTATTTTGAGTTACTCATGTTTCATTGCTTCAGTGAACTTGTATTGGGCAATGTGCTATCATGTTTAAGCTATAGTAAGACAACATCTTCATCGAGGCGTACAAAAGCATGGGTCTTACACGAAACATCCATAAGACAAAGGTCCTTCATCAACCTGACCCGCCACACAGCAGTGTCCCCTAGTCATCAAGATCCACGGCACGGCCTTGGACAACGTGGACCACTTTCCAGACCTCGGGAGTCTACTTCAGCAAGGGCAGACATCGATGTCGAGGTTCAATAACGCCTCCAGTGCGCCAGCGCAGCCTTCAGCCGCCTGAGGAAGAGAGTATTCGAAGATAAGGCCCTCAAATCTGTCACCAAGCTCATGGTCTACAGGGCTGTAGTGATACCCACCCTCCTGTATGGCTCAGAGATGTGGACCATATACAGTAGACACCTCAAATCGCTGGAGAAATACCACCAATGATGTCTCCGCAAGATCCTGCAAATTCCCTGGGAGGACAGATGCACCAACGTTAGCGTCCTCGATCAGGCCACCATCCCCAGCATCGAAGCACTGACCACACTTGACCAGCTCCGTTGGGCGGGCCACATTGTTCGCATGCCTGACACAAGACTCCTAAAGCAAGCGAGCCCCAGGTGGGCAGAGGAAATGTTTCAAGGACACCCTCAAAGCCTCCTTGATAAAATGCAACATCCCCACTGACGTCTGGGAGTCCCTGGCCAAAGACCGCCCTAAGTGGAGGAAGAACATCCGGGAGGGCGCTGAGCACTTCAAGTCTCGTTGTCGAGAGCATGCAGAAAACAAGCGCAGGCAGCGGAAGGAGCGTGCGGCAAACCAGACCCGCCTACCCTTTCCTTCAACGACTGTCCCACCTGTATCAGAGACTGTGGTTCCTGTATTGGACTGTTCAATCACCTAAGAACTCACTTTCAGAGTGGAAGCAAGTCTTCTGCAATTTCGAGTGACTGCCTATGATGATGATGACAGTCAGAAACCACACTCCAGGTCCCAGATTACCAGTAAGTAACACTACGAGAGCCACTAGTAGTTTTATGAAATCAAGTTATGTGTGTGATTGAAACAAAAGCACAAAGCAAGAGAAACAAAGAACAGATGTTTAGAGACAAATTAAGGACAAATTAAAGACAAACTTAAAAAAATATTTTGACTTCTCTCTTATTTAGGACTGCCGGTATGTAAAAAATGTCTGAATGTAATCCCTTGGTAATTATACAATATTTTGCCTTGGGACATAGAAATTCTAAATCTTTAAAGTTATTTCAGTTTGCAAATTTCACCTGACATTTTAATAGAATCATCAAATGCCAGGTTCCTGCAGGTGTTACACTCCTGCTAGCTGGATACAAAATGTGAAAAGCTCTAACAAAAAGTTAATGCCACAACAAACTTCTTATGTAAAAAGTGGAAAAAAATGCTTGCAGATAGCCTTGCATTATTTTCAGACAAAGTTCCCCAAGAGCTTTCATACTTTAGGACATCTCCTGTTGCATTTCTTATGGGCACCGACCAGGAGTAAAACTGGAGGCAGGTCTGCATGAAGAGGGAGAGATGGAAGATGGGCCTGGGAATCGGTGCTGGGGAGGAGAGATGGAGCAGGCAGGTTGACAGATTGACAGGTCTATCCCAATGGGAAGGATACGACTAGAACTTGAGTACTCAAGTTGAAGCAGAGTGCTATGAGCTAGGCCTGATGAAGAAGCAGTTGGAGTGGGTGATGCGGGAAGCACAAGGAGATGTGTCGAACTCGGCAGGAAACACTCTGGATTGGTAAAGGCCATGCTTAGAAAAATACATGTGGGTTGGGAAAGCCAACACTGATGACATTGGATAGTCATCAGTGCACATGCATGAAGAGATCTAAAATATACTTGGAGAGAAGGCCCAGTGGAAGAACATATGAGCAAAACTCGAGTCCTGGGCACCTGAGGGTAGATCTCAGAGGGAAAATGTATTGGACAAATTTCAAACAGGAGTGAGGCAAATATTTAGATAAGTTTATAGATTTTGGGGAATTATTTCAGTGTTTTTGCAGTTGTGGTTTGCATATAGTGGGCTAACTGAGGAAATAACATTGGTATTCAGAGAAGCGACATATTTTGGAATAACTTGATTGGTTTGTTTGTGACTTTTACCAGTTCCTTATTGGCAACCTTGGGTGAAAAAAGAGCGATTTGATTGCTTGATTTGGTGTGGATTGCTGGTTGGTGATTTCCAGCGTTTCCGATCCGGCTATTGGATAGTGATTGGCAGCGTGGGGACAAACATTTTCAGATGGGCGGGTACTTTCGCTGATTCGAGATCTCTGCCACAGTTAACGAATGTGTATAGTTCGAGGTGAAATTAAAACCATACGAAAGTTTCATTAAACTCACTCTTGTAAACATTTTTTTTACAACAGTGAGAGTTACCCAGCAGGAAATGTGTGCGTCAACCTGATTGTGTAGTTTGAGACAATAATCTTTTAGTTTGAAATATTAAATGTAATTGGGAGCTTCATCGTTTCGGTGTGTTTTTTTAAAGACCAATATTGTACATGAATGCCTCTAACACAATGCAGTTCTTCATTTGCAGTGATCTCTGAACAAGCTCACTGGTTTCACACATTAAGAGACGGGTTCTTGTTTCACATTGGGTTACAAAGTGGGTGTTGCAACTTGGCGATAAGAAGTTTGCATCAGATACTGTAAAACTTCCTGTATGCTTTGCTCTCCTTTTCTATTGGACGCAGGTGGCCACATAGACGGAGGAGCGCTCATGCAAATATTTGCTGCTCAGTTTTGCTTTCTGACTCTCAGGCTGTGTGTTGACAGTGCGGGTGGAGAGATAGCGAAGGGCACGGCAGGCGAAGTTGCGACCCTCTGCGAAACTTTCTGGGCTCTGCAGCACTTGATGAATTTCCCGCGCGGGCTGGTGTACATCTTCCAACGAGAGACGGCGGTCCTGTCCCGATAGGAGGGCGCAATGTCTGAAATGTCAAGCTTTCTGCACTTTGGGGACATTGTCTCCCTGTACGCGGAAGGTTCGGTGAATGGCTTCATCAGCACCTTGGGGTAAGAGAGCACTGACTCGCATGCGCTCACCAAGAAGCCTCCCTCTTTCCCGGGTGTGTATCCGGACACTTTTCAAACCTTCAAGCAAACTTTGATCAGGTGTTCATGAATTGTGTACAAGTTCATCAGATATGCAGGCAAGGCAAACACTTTAAAGCGCAGTGACTCCACTGGGTCCTAACTTCCGTCAGGTTTCCTATGAAAGTTAATGCCAGTCGAGTTGAAAGTTAATATCGTAACAGGTTGTTGTAGAATGATTGCTTTATAGATTTATGTTGATTAAAAAAAGAGAAATAGTACCACTTTAAATTTACTTTCTGCTGTGCAGTTAAGGCCTAGGTGCAGTATGGTTTTAACATCGCTGGTCCTGATTTTCAGAATAGCTTTGAAATATTGTACTCACAATTACTTTTCTTGTCGCTGCTTGCATTTCTGCCTCATGTAACTTTCCCACTTCCTCCCACCCCGCATCCTGTAAGGACTGCATTCCAATCTCCCAGTTTCTCTGTCTCCGTCGCATCTGCTCTGACGACGCCATCTTTCACACCAGTGCCTCTGACATGTCTTCCTTTTTCCTCAATAGAGGATGCTCCTCCGCCGTGGTTAACACCGCCCTCGACCGTGTCCGTTCTATTTCCCGCACCTCTGCTCTCACCCCTTCCCCTCCCTCTCAGAACCATGACAGCGTTCCCCTTGTCCTCACCTTTCACCCCACCAGCCTCCACGTTCAACGGATCATCCTCCGCCACCTCCCGCATGATCCCACCACCAATCATATCTTGGCCTCCCCTCCCCTCTCGCTCCCTCCATGACACCCTGGTCCATTCCGCAGTCACCCCCAGCATCCCCTCCCCTTCCCATGGCACCTTTCCATGAAAGCACAGGAGATGCAACACCAGCCCTTTTACCTCCTTCCTTCCCACTATCCAGGGCCCCAAATACTCCTTCCAGGTGCAACAGTGACTTACTTGTACTTCTTTCAATTTAGTATATTGTATTTGCTGCTCATGATGTGCAGTGCGTAGAGTATACTACATTGGGGAGACCAAACGTAGATTGGGTGACCGTTTTGCGGAGCACCGCGTTCAGTCCATCAGTGTGACCCTGAGCTTCCGGCCGGCTGTCACTTTAATTCTCCGCTCCATTCCCACTCTGACCTCTCTGTCCTCGATCTCCTATGCTGTTCCAACGAAGCTCAACGCAAGCTTGAGGAACAGCACCTCATCTTTTGTTTCGGCACTTTACAGCCTTCTGGACTCAACATCGAGTTCAAAAATTTCAGACCGTAACTGCTGCAAATCTTTGACTCCCTTCCCACCACCCCAGAGCCTGTTTCTTTTTTTTCCCTTGTCTCTAATGGCAGTTGGTCATTATCCCGCCATTCACACTCTATCTTGACTAATGTTTTTCTAACTCCTAGCATTACCATTTGAAGTGGGCCCATCATCCTTTTTGTCTCTCTAATCTCTCCTGTCTTTCACCCTACCACAGACCTTCCCTTTTGTTCTTTCCTCCCCTACCCCTTTCAGTGTTTGTTAAGAATCTGTTCTTTCCGAATACTCTCCAGTTCTGAAGAAAGTTCATCGACCCGAAACGTTAACTCTGCTTCCTATCCACAGATGCTTCCTGACCTGCTGAGATTTCCAGCATTTTCTGTTCTTTTTCCCAATGTTCTTGTCTTTTGATGAAATGTAGTGCACTGAATGTCCCGAGGACATGAGAAGGGGTGATACAAATCCCTGCTATTTTGAATGTATTCTAATCTGCTTATTTTCTTTCATTTTCCACTTCTTGTTCACCTGGGCTGCACACTGCTCTCTTTCGACCCCGCCCTGCAAAAACAGTTGGCACATTTTGAACAGTGAAATTCTTTGTAGGGGCTGCATAACAGTGAGTCACAGACTTTGGAGCAATGGTGATTTTAAAGGGGCGCTCTCTCCAAGACGTGTTTTTAGTCTCTAGTGGGGGAAGAATCATATGTTCCTTTCATCACCGTGACCCCATGTGCAAGGGGTTCAACATGATTTATGTTGTTAATCGTTTACAAACAAAACTGCTCACCAGACTTTTTAATATTCTGTTTCATTTAAAAAGTAACAGTCCTGCTTTAGATGCAGTGGCAAGTGCAAAACATGGTGGAAATTATAAGTGATTTGATTCACCATAATTAGAGTATTAAGCTGAGAGATCATTGGGGATGTCTAGATATTGTAGGCTGACCATATTTTCTAAACTGAATCCAGGGACACACAGGGTGGGCAACAACAAAGTAGCCAGGATGCGTTTCAAGAAAATCGCATGACAACTTTGTTCCTTCTGCTTTTGGAATACGCGTAGAGACAATGCCATTTTCACTTTACATCGAATCTTGCGTGTGTTCTGGCAGTAGTACTATACCATCTATGCTTGTCCCCGAATATCCTAACTTTTAATTACTCAATTTTAAATCTGTTCCATATAAGGTGTGAAACATCCTGTCTCAGAAGGTTTCAGAAACCTCTTCCCAATGGGAGAATTTAGAGTTTGCCTCATTCAGTAAGAAGCACGATGCACCGTACTACTCTGAGGTAAAGTAAATCTACTTATCCACCAGCTCTCACTGCGTGCTGGGCTTCTCCCGCGCATTTTAAAGGTTCCGCCCTCCTGCCAGTCACTATTGGCCGAAACACTGGGTCAGGTGACTCAATTCCCCCAGAGTGCAGTGTAGCCCGTGCTTTCAATGGGGCCTTTTCTCCACTGTACTGTAGTGTGGGAAGGCTGGACCGCCATCGTCGCCTTCCTTCGACCAGCTCCTGGAATCTGTTCCTGAGCTCAAACCTGACGGGAAGAAGCTGAGAATCTCCCCCTGGGGTTTCTCTACACTCGTGTTTAAAAAAAAAACAAAGACTCTACGGAGACGAGTTTCTGAACCAGGGACTCTTCCAGGGAAATTGTTTGCTCAGGGCCACAGTACCTAATCTGGGGAATGACCCCGGAAAACAGGGATGTATGGTCAGCCTAAGATATTGTAATTTACAATTTGGAACTCTCTCCCCAAAAGGTCATGGATGCTGGGCCAATGGGAGCTTTCAAGACTGAGATAGAAAGATTTTAGTTAGGTAAGGCTATCCAAGGATATGGAGCAAAGGCTTGTGTTGGGAGTTGAAGTGCCGATCAGCACTGATCTAATTGAATGCTGAAGCAGGTTCGAGGGCTGAATGGCAAACTCCTGTTTCTAATGTACCTATGTTCCGAGTTCCATCTGCAAAAGATTATTCATCCTCATATCATACTGTATTCAGTGCCATTTCCTGTAAGATGCAGAATTCAATAAAAGAGTTAGATAATATCTGGCACTATTAAGTCACATTAAAGCATGCATTTCACCAGCAGTAGCTGTTGCAAACAATTATAAAAGCAATTCTGACCCTCTTGAATGCCCTTTTTTAGAGTTACTCGTTCATCTCCTGTGGTACTACAAACTAGCAGTCTGGATGCTGCTTGACCTGCAGAGTGTTTCCAGCATTTTCTGTTTTTATATTGAATTTCCAGCGTCCGCAGTATTTTGCTTTTGTAGCAGTCTGGAGCATGGTGTAAGTACTAAGATGTAGCTGTGTTCACCATGACCTGATTTTTTTTTAAAAGCTACTGAAGCCTTACGATGAAGTAGTCTAAATAGGCACACCCTGATGTCCTTTAGGGGTTATTTGCAGAAGCAAGTTGCTGTAGATTGGCTGCCTGTCAATCGTGAACTCTGCTCTTGAGGAGAGGCCAGGTTCTTCAGGTCAGAAAACTAACTGAAAATGTTTTTTCAAAATGTTTTTCAAACATTGAAGTGTGGCATCTGAATTGTCGCAATTTATATAAAATGTATCTTGAATGCCTGGAAAAAAAGACTTGCATTTATATAGCGCCTTTCATGACCTCAGGATGTCCCAATGTGCTCTACAGCCAATTAAGCACTTTTGGTGTAGTCAATGTTGTAATGTAGCAGCCAATCACACTGCTGTTTGCTCCCACAAACAGCAAATGTGATACTGACCAGATAATCTGTTTTATTGTTATATTGATTGAGGGATAAATATTGGCCAGGATACTGGGGATAACTCCCCCGCTCTTCTTCGAATAGCACCATGGGATCTTTTACGTTCACCTGAGAGAGCAGACTGGGCCTCGTTTTCAAGTCTCGTCTGAAAGTGGCATCTCTGACAGTGCAGCACTCCCTCAGTACTGCACTGGAGTGTTAGTACTAGATTTTTGTGCTCAAGTCTCTTGGCAAGAATGCTACCAACGGAGCTGAGACTTATACCTTAATGCTAAACAGTGAGAGCTGATTATTATTTTGCAAGTCAATGCCTGGTGGTTAGGCTAACCTAAATGGACAGGCAGCTAGAAGTTCCAGACTACGAAGTCATGTGATTTGTAACTGGTTATTGCTATAAAGACTTGGGGGGGCCTTTAAGGCTTGCTTCTTGCAACCTGCACCAACATTCCTGAAATTAGATAAATTATATCTTTGTGGGGATAGAATGTGCACTTCATACATCAGGCAACCATACACTATCTTAGACGCGTTACCGTGCCTGAGAGTATAAGGGAGCTGGATTATTTACAGTTAAAATTACAATTTGTCTTGAGTACCCTGTATCTGTTGCTGTTAATTCAGCTCCCTGAACATGTGGGACCATGGACCAGTTTGAATTTGGGTTTTTCAGAACAGAGAGGAAACAGTAAACGAAAAATGAAAGCCGTGAATTGTGGAATAAATGGTTTGATTGTCTGTAATGGCTTGTGTCATCATGTACCAAAAATGATTTGAGTCATTGGACATGAATGCAGGGTTCATTGAGTTACTTATAATTATGCTTTGATTTATCAAATGCAAAAGCATTTATTGCAGAAAGTGAAAACTATGAAATGTAAAGCAGCTTCATGCGTGCATTTCAATAGTTTTAAAGGAAAAGAACTAACAGAATTCTTTTGATCAATCCATCACTTTTCTGGTACAGTCTCTTTTTGTGAGATGTTAAAGTGTATTTTTTTAGCATGGAGTATTTCTAAGGCAAGTTCATCAGAAATATCCCTGCTAATAGCATCTTTAATCCTGAAGAAAAAGACCATAACAGTCAAGTTTAGAGATCTAGAATTAAACATGCATACAAATTATATTAATAGGGGCGTTGTATGAAAAGTTCTAATTTTCAACCAGTAATGCAGGTTGCAGGATCTGTGAGGTAGTGTGCAATTCTGAGTAGTATCTGTTTACACAGGGGTTGAGTTAAATATCATTTCCAGATCTGTATACAGTAACACTTGCAAATGTTAGGCTTTCAGTACTACAGATATTAAAACAGGTAAAATAACGTCGGGCCCCATCGATAGCGTAGATGGTAATTGTGATGCCGATCTGATACCGAGCCATACAGGCTAGGAAAGACCACTTTCATCTCTGGTCTGTAGTGGATTAGCTGATAGCTGAAAGAGCAACAAGAATACTACAATTAGCATTAGTATCCCCGGACCTAACTGGGTGGAAGGGTTGGCAGGAGAGAGTCGAGGAGAGTAGGGGGGGGCGGGGGGAGTCGGGAATTGTCAGGGTTTTCACATTTGACTGTTATTCATTGATTCCTGCTGGAAAGTGCGCATGTGTAGACATTGGGTAAGGACAATATTGGGCTGCATGATATCGGGCATATAAATAGTCTGCTGATCCTCACTGCTTAGGTTTATACATGAGAAATGTTCACTCTGCTCTTAGAGCGTACTCGCTTGACACTAGCTTCAAAAGAAGTGAGGAGAGGGAAAACTGGAATTTAAAAAAAATCATGATTAATGTGCAAGTTACAATGCTTTTGTTGATTGTATATAAACTCTGATAGAAATGTATTCTTTTTTTTGCCCAAGTATTTGCATATAAGTTGGCAATATAGTTAATTAATTTGTGCAATTTAGCGACAAGTAGATTACGAGGCAGGTGTCGGTAATAGATTTTGAATCACTCCTAGTCTGCTCTTAGCATTGTCAAAATTGGCATAGCTGTCCCAAACTGTGGAAGTCTAAGTTACCTGTGAGCTAACAAACTACCTCAACCTCTTACATTAGAACTCCATTGCATCTGAAAGTTGTACTTTTTAAAAAATTTATTCACAAGATGTGGCCGTTGCTGGCAAGGCCAGCATTTATTGCCCAATTCTAAATTTGCTCAATTTAGAAACATAGAAACATAGAAACATAGAAAATAGGTGCAGGAGTAGGCCATTCGGCCCTTCTAGCCTGCACCGCCATTCAATGAGTTCATGGCTGAACATTCAACTTCAGTACCCCATTCCTGCTTTCTCGCCATACCCCTTGATCCCCCTAGTAGTAAGGACCTCATCTAACTCCTTTTTGAATATATTTAGTGAATTGGCCTCAACAACTTTCTGTGGTAGAGAATTCCACAGGTTCACCACTCTCTGGGTGAAGAAGTTCCTCCGCATCTCGGTCCTAAATGGCTTACCCCTTATCCTTAGACTGTGACCTCTGGTTCTGGACTTCCCCAACATTGGGAACATTCTTCCTGCATCTAACCTGTCTAACCCCGTCAGAATTTTAAATGTTTCTATGAGGTCCCCTCTCATTCTTCTGAACTCCAGTGAATACAAGCCCAGTTGATCCAGTCTTTCTTGATAGGTCAGTCCCGCCATCCCGGGAATCAGTCTGGTGAACCTTCGCTGCACTCCCTCAATAGCAAGAATGTCCTTCCTCAGGTTAGGAGACCAAAACTGTACACAATACTCCAGGTGTGGCCTCACCAATGCCCTGTACAACTGTAGCAACACCTCCCTGCCCCTGTACTCAAATCCCCTTGCTATGAAGGCCAACATGCCATTTGCTTTCTTAACCGCCTGCTGCACCTGCATGCCAACCTTCAATGACTGATGTACCACGACACCCAGGTCTCTTTGCACCTCCCCTTTTCCTAATCTGTCACCATTCAGATAATAGTCTGTCTCTCTGTTTTTACCACCAAAGTGGATAACCTCACATTTATCCACATTATACTTCATCTGCCATGCATTTGCCCACTCACCTAACCTATCCAAGTCACTCTGCAGCCTCACAGCATCCTCCTCGCAGCTCACACTGCCACCCAACTTAGTGTCATCCGCAAATTTGGAGATACTACATTTAATCCCCTCATCTAAATCATTAATGTACAGTGTAAACAGCTGGGGCCCCAGCACAGAACCTTGCGGTACCCCACTAGTCACTGCCTGCCATTCTGAAAAGTACCCATTTACTCCTACTCTTTGCTTCCTGTCTGACAACCAGTTCTCAATCCATGTCAGTACACTACCCCCAATCCCATGTGCTCTAACTTTGCACATCAATCTCTTGTGTGGGACCTTGTCGAACGCCTTCTGAAAGTCCAAATATACCACATCAACTGGTTCTCCCTTATCCACTCTACTGGAAACATCCTCAAAAAATTCCAGAAGATTTGTCAAGCATGATTTCCCTTTCACAAATCCATGCTGACTTGGACCTATCATGTCACCGCTTTCCAAATGCACTGCTATGACATCCTTAATAATTGATTCCATCATTTTACCCACTACCGATGTCAGGCTGACCGGTCTATAATTCCCTGTTTTCTCTCTCCCTCCTTTTTTAAAAAGTGGGGTTACATTGGCTACCCTCCACTCCATAGGAACTGATCCAGAGTCAATGTAATGTTGGAAAATGACTGTCAACGCATCCACTATTTCCAAGGCCACCTCCTTAAGTACTCTGGAATGCAGTCCATCAGGCCCTGGGGATTTATCGGCCTTCAATCCCATCAATTTCCCCAACACAATTTCCCGGCTAATAAGGATTTCCCTCAGTTCCTCCTCCTTACTAGACCCCCCGACCCCTTTTATAACCGGAAGGTTGTTCGTGTCCTCCTTCGTGAATACCGAACCAAAGTACTTGTTCAATTGGTCCGCCATTTCTTTGTTCCCCGTTATGACTTCCCCTGATTCTGACTGCAGGGGACCTACGTTTGTCTTTACTAACCTTTTTCTCTTTACATATCTATAGAAACTTTTGCAATCCGTCTTAATGTTCCCTGCAAGCTTCTTCTCATACTCCATTTTCTCTGCCCTAGCGGAGTGGGGAAGAAAGGAGTGACCCAAACTGTTGTCGTAAGTGCCCCATACCGATTTTGTTTATCTGGCAATTGCAACTTATGATAAGACAAAATGAATTACATTAATTTCTTCTCTACTTTTGACTTTACCTTTTCAAACTGATTCATAGGTTTTAAATTAAATTTCAAAGGAATGAATTCTAAAGGGGACATGAGTAAAATGTATAAAACATTTAAAATCCACAGCTACTTCCTACCTACAATTATTTGATTTAATGATATTGTTTCACTGCATTCCTTTTGCCTGCAGCCAACAATTTATAAACAAAACATGGCCAAAAGTTAGTTCATTCATTTGATATATCAACACATATTTGTTACTATTTAGAAAATAAAAAAATAGGAGCAAGAGTAGACCATTCGGCCCTTTGAGTTTGCTGCATTATTCAATAAGATCGTGGCTGATCTACCTCAACTCCACCTTCCTGCACTATCCCCATATCCCTCGAGTTCCTTAAAATTAAAAAAATCCATCGATCTCTGTCTTGAGTGTACTCAACGACTGAGCATCCACAGCCCTCTTGGGTGGAGAATTCCAAAGATTCACAACACTTTGAGTGAAGAAATTTCTCCTCAACCCAGTCCTAAGTGGCCGACCCCCATATTCTGACCCCTAGTTCTGGACTCCCCAGCCAGGGGAAGCATCTACCCTGTCGAACCTATTAGAAATTAGGGAACGCTGAGAACATGCCAGTAACATTGGCCGCCAAGGATAATGGCCGCCGGCTGAGAGAGTGCAGACAGTACTGGCATTTTGGTACTGCCTATTCATTATCATCAGCGTGGTGGTGATTTGCCAGTGCAAGTCGCTCTTTGCAGTGCTAATCTCAGAAGGAAGTCAAAGGTCGCCTCACTCTCCCACTCACAGCGTAGCGGAGTGGGGAAGAAAGGAGTGACCCAAACTGTTGTCGTAAGTGCCCCATACCGATTTTGTTTGTTTGTTTATGACATGGATGCAGATAAAAGAGATCTTATCACAGATCATCTTCAATCGTTGCAGTGGAGTTCACCCATTGATTTACTGACCCACAAACACAGTAGGCTTCGCGGAAGCTGGCAGAAAATGCAACGCCTCCCCACTCGCCCTGCTACTGATGGGCAAAAATATGAAAGTTTAAAGGAACAATCTTGGCAAAAGAGGCATTTGACGTGCCGACATCTCATTAGTCCTGTCAGACTCCTCATGGCCATTAAATCTGCTGAAAGACCCATGAGTGGCAGCAAATACTGGCATGACTTAGCACAGGCGGCAATGTGAACAGAGAACTCCAAAATGGATGAGCTGGCGTCAACTTGGCGTTGCACGCCGATTGACGCCATGCTCCAACTCATTAAAATACTCTCGCCGAGAGCAGTTAACAGCAGCGTTGATGATCTGCGAAAATGGCGGCGACTGCAGTTCCCGCCACTAGCTGGCGGAAGAGCACCGGATCCATTTTCTACTATTACATGGGCTAATGGGTGCGCAAACCACCTGAATTTCTAGGGTAGAATGTTTCAATTAGATCACCTCTTCTAAACTCTGGGGAATATCGGCCGAGTCTGCTCAATCTCTCCTCATAGGAAAATCCCCCATCTGAGGGATCAGTCGAGTGAACCTTTGTTGCACGCCCTCTAAGGAAAGTATATCCTTTAAGTAAGGAGACCAAAACTGTACACAATACTCCAGGTGTGGTCTTACCAAGGCTATATATAATTGCAGAAAGACTTCTTTGCTCTTGTACTCCAATCCATTTGCCTTCCTAATTGCTTGCTGTACCTGCATGTTAACTTTGTGATTTATGTACAAGGACACCCAGGTCCCTCTGAATACCGACATTTCCCAATCTCTTACCATTTATAAAATATCCTGCTTTTCTGTTTTTTCTACTAAAGTGGATAACTTCACATTTCTCCACAGTATATTCCATCTGCCATGTTCTTGCCCACTCACTTAACCTTTCTATCCCTTTGCAACCTCTTTGCATCCTCCTTACAGCTTACTTTCTCACCTAACTTTGTAACGACTGCAAACTTGGATACATAACACTGTCATTAATATAACTTGTAAATAGCTGAGGCCTAAGCATTGATCCTTGCGGTATCTCATCAGTTACAGCCTGTCAACCAGAAAATGACTAGTTTATTCCTACTCTGTGTGTGTCTTAGCCAATCCTAAGTCCATGCTAATATATTACCTCCAATCCCATGAGTTCTAATTTTGTGTAATAACCTCTTGTGTGGATCCTTATTGAATGCTTTCTGAAAATCCAAATATATCACATCCACTGGCTCCCCCTTTATCTACCCTGCTCGATACAACCTCAAAAAAGCACAAACAATCAAAACCAATTTTTCTTTTTGATTCGCCTTTGGTGACGATGAGGGGCTGGACTTTAGGCTTTTATGTTTATGGGGCGATAGTGGCGGCGGGGCGGGAAAGTTAGCGGCCAGGAATTGTTTGCGCTTTAATATTTAAGTTTGGGCATCTGGGCCCTGCGTCAAAGGGTGCAGCATTAAGGAAGGCGTTGTACATCTCTCTTGGCACAGGATGGGAAACTCCCGAGCTAAAGTGCTGGGCCAGGAGCGCTCCGGGGGGGCAGCGGGGGGGGGAATACTAAAACATTCCCAAAACATTGCCCACACCACCACAACACAAATTGCTAAAAATGTAAGAAAAAACAATCGTACTTATGTTAGAAGTCCATTACCGACCTCTTCACTGACGGGATCAAAGGACCGCCCTGATTTCCCAGGCGGTCATTGCGGGCGCTCTTCTGGGCGGATGGGTCAGGCAGGAGCTCAAACTCGTGCTGATGTCGCAACCTGGGGCGTTGCACACCGGGCGCAACTCTTCCAGGTGGTGCATTGCAAAAACGGATCGGAGGATCGCTGCGGGGTTCCAAAGCACTCACCGTCGCCATTGCCACCGCTACGGGGCGAAGTCCAGAGGCAGAAGACCGGAAAATCCAGCCCCAGGTGCTAAAGGGGGTAACAGTAACAACTCAAGGAATATAGGACAGGTTTGTGTGAATATCAAAGAGCAAATACTCAGCTAAAAGGTAGAGTAACAGACCATTTGGAGGAAGGAATGAGGAACAGATCATTTGGAGGAAGTACACTTATTTAATTTGGATCATGAGCTTATAATCAGGAGGAGTATAAAGTTAAACTAGCTTCAGGCAAGACTTTCAGAGGAGTGGTTTCATCCTATAGAATGGTCCCATTTAAGAACAGGATTGAGAGTTGAAAAGAGAAGTACAGAAAAAGGTGGCTTAATGTTGTGTGAAACATGATTGAACCTGAGCTGCTGGGAACTATCATTCTAGGGAAAGCAAAACCGAAACTAAATCAATCAAGAATTAATAAAGCATGAGAAAAGGCCGTTCAAACTGACTCAAGCTTGTCCTATTGGTGTTCTGACTTCCCCAGTCTAATATCCAATCGTGTTTTAAATGTCCCTGACGTCTGCATCTTTATTATTTTTTTTTGGCCGATTACCTCAGATAGTATTCCTTCTGTTACCTGATCTAAATTTAAATCAAAATTGAAATATGATATACGGTCAGAGATATTCTGGAGTTTTCCTCGGTTTATCTTTGTGGGCGGGGGGGGGGGGGGGTGGGGGGGTGGATGAGCGGGGAGGTGCACTTGGGAAGTAGTGGGAAAAAAGCTTTGCAGAACCTTTTCTCAGGAGCTGACCTTTTGGGCTTTTTCATATTCCATTCTTAGAAATGAAGACTAGTAATGTGTAGAATTCATGCCAAACCTTTTAAATTTCCTATCCTTGAATAATATTTCTTATTTTCTAAAGTACCGAGCTGTTTATTTAATCCTCTGTCAACCAGGATCATGGCTAACAAATTTTATTTAGATTTCTTTTCCCGTTGTGTACAGGCCGCCTTTTCTTTGGCCTCATAACTATTCTAATACTCATTTTCCTAATGATGTTAAAAGCCATCCATTCCTTCTCCGCACCTTTGCCTACCCTCTCTAGCCTATGTCTGTACTCATCGGCTTGCTTAAAAGGAGACATTGGCTTCATAGACCTGTTGCTGCAATTTTCTGCTCAGCGGAGCTTAATTTATTGGATTGGCATTTAGGCCTTAATGTCATCACTTTAGATCAGTAGAGTGAATAATAGAGTAACTGAAAATAGTTCAGAGTATGATGGATTGAAATTGTGTCACCAGCAACAAAAATACATCTTATAAAAGAAAATCAATCTATTTTGAAGTGTTTCTGAAATGAATTTAATTCAAATTCACTGGGCCATCATATTTATAGGATGCTGAAAGTGAATGCATTGGAATTGAAAGAAACTGGTGTGAAAATGTATCTAAGCAGATTGTTTGCATATTTTATCGATCCATCATCCTCTGAAATATATTTTCTATCACATTGGCTGCTCAACTGATTGATTGAAAATTTCTCCGTCCAAAAGATACCTAGGCTTGGATTCATTGCAAAGAATGTTAGAAAAATATTGCTGATGTATTCAGAATCAGTTAGTTTTAACTTCAAAGGCCCAGGACTGATTTACTTTCAATTCACACAAATGTAAAAATCTGGTTACTTCTCACATTGAAAATTATCTGAGTCTTGGTGTTTCAGAATTCATTTTAAATTGCTCATGAGATTCTGTTTAGAGATGATGGCCTATAAATAATCAGAATAGTTCAACAATGATTATGTATTCCAAGAAGTCTTTCGCACTCAGATAGGAGCTCAATAATTCACTATCATGAGCTGAGATAGTCTCTTTGCCATAATAATATATATGCACATATTGAAATAGATATATACTAAAGCCTTGAAATGATGTGATGCAATATTATTATACAAATATGTTCAGGGGAAATATCTTTGCTCATTTAAAGGGGTATTAAGGCATTAGGAATAAATGGGTTAATATCTCTGTTAAAATAGTGAACAGTGGAATTTCATATAAACCCGTTAAGCATTCGTACCATAGTACTGTACAGGCTGATTTTCCAGGGTTATTGGGGCCAATTTTCCACATTGCAGATGTAGAGGTACGTCCGATTTTTTTTTAGTGGCCTGACTACGCCAAAAAAAGTTGCAAGTTTTGCCGTAATAAATTGTGAATTTGGAGCGGTGCAGATTGTCCTTAAGCTCTTTGGGTGGAGCTTAAGGTCTGCGCCAAAAACTGAGATTACCAGGGTAACGAGAGACACACTGAAGGGCTGAGGCTGCAAAGTGAAACATACACAAGACATAAGCAATTGTAGAGCCCTGGTGCCGCTCCTATCCCGGGCCGAAAGGCCCCCGCCCCCACCGTCGCTCCTATCCCGAATCGAAAGGCCCCCCGCCCCCACCGTCGCTCCTATCCCGAATCGAAAGGCCCCCCGCCCCCACCGTCGCTCCTATCCCGGGTCGAAAGGCCCCCCGCCCCCACCGCCGCTCCTATCCCGGGCCGAAAGGCCCCCCGCCCCCACCGTCACTCCTATCCCGAATCGAAAGGCCCCCCGCCCCCACCGTCACTCCTATCCCGGGCCAAAAGGCCCCCTGCACCCACCGTCACTCCTATCCCGAATCGAAAGGCCCCCTGCACCCACCGTCGCTCCTATCCCGGGTCGAAAGGCCCCCCGCCCCCACCGTCGCTCCTATCCCGGGTCGAAAGGCCCCCCGCCCCCACCGTCGCTCCTATCCCGGGTCGAAAGGCCCCCCGCCCCCACCGTTGCTCCTATCCCGGGTCGAAAGGCCCCCCGCCCCCACCGTTGCTCCTATCCCGGGCCGAAAGACCCCCCGCCCCCACCGTCGCTCCTATCCCGGGTCGAAAGGCCCCCCGCCCCCACCGTTGCTCCTATCCCGGGCCGAAAGGCCCCCCGCCCCCACCGTCGCTCCTGTCCCGGGTTGAAAGGCCCCTTGTGCCGGTGCCGCCCCATTACAGCAAGAATAAACAGACACAACTGCTGTTAGCTGTTTCAACTGAGCTCTATGTTTAATTTAAAGGAACTGCTTTCCATTGTCCTTGACTGTCTCTGGGCAGCTCATTGTATAAATAAAACAGCAGCTTGCACAAGCACCTTTCTGTTTTTGCCCCAATCCTCTTCACATTATCCCGGGACAAAAGGCCCCCTGCTCTCCAGTGCCAGTGCCGCTCCTGTCCCAGGCCGAAAGGCCCCCCACCCCCGGTGCCGCTCCTGTCCCAGGCCGAAAGGCCCCCCACCCCCGGTGCCGCTCCTGTCCCAGGCCGAAAGGCCCCCCACCCCCGGTGCCGCTCCTGTCCCAGGCCGAAAGGCCCCCCCCCACCCCCGGTGCCGCTCCTATCCCAGGCTTCTTTTGAAGCCGAGTGCCGATCTCCTCTGTCCGGCAGAGGGAGTGATCCTGCCGGTCGGTGCTCTGACCCTGTGTGCCTCGAGCCCGGTGAGCAGAGGTTCGGTGGTGGAGGGGGAGCTTCAAGTCACAATTTCCATTTACAACTTGAATAAATTTAGTTTCTCTTTTCCCTCTGCAAAAAGAAACACGTATCCTGCAGTTGTGTATAAAATTAATGTCTTCTTCCCTCCCTCCAAAACCAAGCTCAGCTCTGCTAAAACAATGGCGTCTTCTCTGCGCCAATTTTCTTAAGTTACCGTATGGTTTTTCAGAACGGTGTACTGCGCATTTAAAAAAAAAATCGCAGTTGGCGAAACTCGCTCCAATGGCCAAAATTGGCACAGCTGGCAGGTTCCACCCTCAGTGATGTCAAAAAATCGTGAACTAAAAAAAATCGTCCATAAGTAGTTTACGATGGCGCAGAAACTTTGGCGAAACTTGCAGATTTTAGTTTGCTCCAAAAAAAAACAGTGGACAGCAAAAAAACGGCACAGAATGGTGGTGAAAATTGAGCCCTTTAACCTTGCATTCTTCAAACAGCTGAAAGGCATGTCGGGTAAGTAAAGAGTTCAACAGCATTTGTTAATTTGGACAACTACTTATACTTAAGAGTTTCTCGGCCCTAAAATGCCACTGCTTTGCTGTCAAGGAAAGACTCCTTTATTATTTAGGAGTAGCATTTGTTCACCAACAGTTCATTGCCACTTAATCCAAGTACTTTCCAGCATTTAACAATGTCATACTTCGCCAAGCTTTGAACCATTTTTGAGTGGAGGTGAGGCCATCATATATGACACAAGTACTTAGGCAATAGTTAAGCCCTCCCCCTGCATATAATGTGCAAATAACAAGCATAGTCCTAGTATTAAGACCAGGCTTTACTGTAGTTCTGCACTGGCTGTTTGATATATATTAACAAATGTAAAATAATTCCCTTAATATGCATTTGTTACCATAGCGCTAATCATACATTCAAATTGCTGGGCTCATAAGGGTTTGGAATATGACCGCAGGGCCATCAGCTATCTCATGAGACTATTGTATTTTTCTATTTGTTGACTGACATGTTATTTGTGTTACAGTGTATTAATAAAAATATTTACAATAGTGATAGCATTGTGTCCTTTGGATATCTGGTACTGTCTTTTAGAGGTTAGTACAGGAGCACCCCAGGAATGTGTCAATATTTGGAGGGGATTCCCATATAGAAACGTGTGGCATCTGTAGAAACTATCCTGCAACATAAATGCATGGTTTCCACAGCAAAGTGCCCAGGAGCTATTCTGTTGACGAAGCAGTAAAGGTTCTATTACTGGTACAAATTACCACTGAAACCTAATTTTCAGATAGAAATTGTCATGGTATTTTGCTGAAGTTAATGAATATGTATCATAAATAGGAGTTGTACATAAGAACATAAGAAATAGGAGCAGGAGTAGGCCATTTGGCCCCTCGAGCCTGCTCCGCCATTCAATAAGATCATGGCTGATCTGATCCTGGCCTCAACTCCACTTCCTTCCTCGCTCCCCATAACCCTTGACTCCCTTATCATTCAAAAATCTATCTATCTCCGCCTTAAATATATTCAACAACCCAGCCTCCACAGCTCTCTGGGGCAGAGAAATGAGATGGAAACTCATTATGTCAAAGATTAACGACCCTCTGAGAGAAGAAATTCCTCCTCATTTTTGTCTTAAATGGGCGACCCCTTATTCTGAAACTATGCCCCCTAGTTCTAGTTTCCCTTATGAGGGGAAACATCTACCCTGTCAAGACCCCTCAGAATCTTATATGTTTCAATAAGATCACCTCTCATTCTTCTAAACTCTAATGAGTATAGGCCCAAACTGCTTAACCCTTCTTCATATGACAACCCCTTCATCTCAGGAATCAACCTCGTGAACCTTCTTTGAACTGCCTCCAATGCAAGTATATCCTTCTTCAAATAAGGAGACCAAAACTGTACAGTACTCCAGGTGTGGTCTTACCAACACCCTGTACAGTTGGAGCAGGACTCCATCCCCAATGCAATAACGGCCAACATTCCATTTGCCTTCCTGATTACTTGCTGTACCTGCATGCTAACATTTTGTGTTTCATGTTCAAGAACCCCCAGATCCCTCTGTACTGCAGCATTTTGTAATCTCTCCCTATTTAAATAATAATTTGCTTTTTTATTTTTCCTACCGAAGTGGATAACTTCAGAGTTTCCCACATTATACGTCATCTGCCAATTTTTTGCCCACTCACTGAGCCTTTCTCTATCCCTTTGTAGATTATTTGCGTCCTCCTCACAACTTGCTTTCCCATCTATCTTTGTATCATCAGCAAATTTGGCTACTTTACACTCGGTTCCTTCATCCAAGTCATTAATATAAATTGTAAATAGTTGAGGCCCCAGCACTGATCCCTGTGGCACCCCACTAGTTGCAGTTTGCCAACCTGAGAATGAACCATTTATCCGTTTTCTGTTAGTTAGCTAATTCTCTATCCACACTAATATATTACCCCCAGCCCCGTGAGCTCTTAGCTTGTGCAGTAACCTTTTATGTGGCACCTTATCGAATGCCTTCTGGAAATCCAAATACACGATATCTACTGGTTCCCCTTTATCCACCCTACTCATTGCATCCTCAAAGAACTCCAGCAAATTTGTCAAACATGATTTCCCTTTCATAAAACCATGCTGACTCTGCTTGACTGCATTATGATTTTTTAAATGTCCTGCTACTACTTCCTGATGATTCTGGTTAGCACAGATTAATGGCTTGCCAGGTAAATGCACTATTTGAATCAAATGCATTACCTGGCTAGCAAGGCCCCAGGTGTGAGCCCTAGTCTGTGCTCATGTTAGCTGATCTCAGCTGGGGCACCAGTGGGGACTTTACAATTGGCTTTGGAGCTTTGGGCTACACAGGATTACATAGGATATATGGCACAGAAACAGGCCATTCGGCCCAACCAGTCCATATGGCGTTTATGCTCCAATCGAGCCTCCTCCTGTTTTTCCTCATCTAAATCTATCAGCATAACCCTTCATTCCCTTCTCCCTCCTATGCATGTTTAGCCTCCCCTTAAATGCATCCATACTATTCGCTTCCACCACTCCCTGTGGTAGCGAGTTCCACATTCTCACCACTCTTTTCATTTCCTACATTACAACAGTGACTACATTTGAAAAGTACTTCATTGGCTGTAAGGCGCTTTGAGACATCTGGTGGTCGTGAAAGGTGCTATATAAATCCTTTTCTAAAAAAGTTTCTTCTGAATTCCTATTGGATTTCTTGGTGACTGTCTTATATTGATAGCCTCTAGTTATGCTCTACCCCACAAGTCGAAACATTCTCCCTGTATCCATTCTATCAAAACCTTCGTAATTTTAAAGACCTCTATTAGGTCACCCCTCAGCCTTTTTTTCAAGTGAATAGAGTCCCAGCCTGTTCATCCTTTCCTGATATGTATATCGTCGCATTTCTGGTATCATCCTTGTAAATCTTCTCTGCACCCTCTCCAGTGCCTCTATATCCTTTTTATAATATGGCGAACAGAACTGGACGCAGTACTCTAATCAAACTGTACACAGTGTAAGTGCGGTCTAACCAAGGTTCGATACAGGTTTTCGCATAACTTCCCTAATTTTCAATGCAATGGGCCCAAGTTTCCACAGGATAAAAAACGGGCGCCCCTCCGAGCTGGGCGCCCGTTTTTCGCGCCTAAAACGGCGCCAGAAAAAAACCGCGCTATTCTCGAGCGCTTTGCAGCTCCTTGTCTGCGTGGCGCCCAGGGGGGCGGAGCCTACACTCGCGCCGATTTTGTAAGTGGGAGGGGGCGGGTACTATTTAAATTAGTTTTTTTCCTGCCGGCAACGCTGCGCGTGCGCGTTGGAGCGTTCGCGCATGCTCAGTGTGAAAAAAAACATTGGCACTCGGCCATTTTTGTAGTTCTTTGTAGCTGTTTAATTTTTGAACATTGTTTAATAAAATCACATTGCCATCAGCACATCAGCACTGAGGCTACCCTTCTCACTGTCTCCTTCCCCTCCCTCCCCTCCGTGGCAACAAACGGCTGTCTCCTTCCCCTCCCTCCCCTCCACAACAACAACCCGCTGTCTCCTTCCCCTCCCTCCCCTCCGCAGCAACAAACCGCTGTCTCCTTCCCCTCCCTCCCCTCCACAACAACAAACCGCTTTCTCCTCCCCCCCCCCCCGCTCAGCGGCACGAACAGCTTTCTCTCTCCCCCCCCCCTCCCGCTCAGCGGCAACGAACGGCTGCAGAATTCTCCCTGGCTGAAGCACTTTCACACAGGTAGGAAGATGGTTTATTTAATCTTTTCTTTGCTTATAAATGTTTATTCAGGTTGGATTTATTTGTATAATATTTGTAGAAGTATAAATAAGGATTTATTGTAGAATTTAATGAGTTCCCTTCCCCTCCCCCTCCCCCCCCCCACCTCGTTCTGGACGCCTAATTTGTAACCTGCGCCTGATTTTTTAATGTGTAGAACAGGTTTTTTGAGTTCTACAAAAATCTTCACTTGCTCCATTCTACTTTAGTTTGGAGTACGTTTTCACTGTGGAAACTTTCAAATCAGGCGTCAGTGGCCGGACAGGCCCCCTTTTGAAGAAAAAATTCTGTTCCAAAGTAGAACTGTTCTACCTGACTAGAACTGCAGAAAAAAAATATGGAGAATTGCGATTTCTAAGATAGTCCGTTCTCCACCAGTTGCTCCTAAAAATCAGGCGCAAATCATGTGGAAACTTGGGCCCTATATCTCTAGAAATAAACCCTAGTGCTTGGTTTGCTTTTTTTATGACCTTGCTAACCTGCGTCATAACTTTTACTGATTTGTGTATTTGTACTCTGAGATCCCTTTGTTCTTCTACCCCACCCAAACTCACACCCTCCAAGTAATAAGTGACCTCCCTATTCTTCCTATCAAAATGTAATACCTCACATTTATCTGTGTTGAACTTAATTTGCCAATTATATGCCCATTCTGCAAGTTTATTAATGTCCCCCTGTAATTTGTTACAGTCCTCCTCAGTATAGACAATTCCCCCTCCCCTTATTTGGTGTCATCCAAAAATTTAGAAATTATGTTTTTGATTCCGAAGTCTAAATTGTTAATGTAAATTGTGATCAGCTGTGGTCCCAGCACTGAACCTTGTGGAACACCACTCCCCAACTTCTGCCACTGTGAATAGCTACCCTTTACGCCTCCTCTCTGCTTTCTGTCTTGAAGCCAGCTCGCAATCCAATCTGCTACTTGTCCCTTGACCCCACATTCTCTGACCTTGTTCTTCAGTCTATTATGGGATACCTTATTGAAGGCCTTTTGAAAATCTAGATAAATTACATCTACTGCATTACCATTGTCTACTCTCTCTGTTACCTCTTCAAAAAATTCAATGAGATTGATCAAGCAAGATTTTCCTTTTTGAATTCATGCTGACTATTCATTATTACATTTTGGTTTCTAGATGTTCTTCTATTTTCTCCTTTAGTAAGGATTCCATTATTTTTCCTACCACTGATGTTAAGCTGACTGGTCTATAATTCCCTGGACATGTTCTATCCCCCTTCTTAAATATAGGTATTACGTTAGCTATCCGCCAGTCCTCTGCCACTATACCTTTTACTAATGAATTATTTAATATGCACAGTAATGCCTCTGCTATCTCTTCCCTAGATTCTTTTAAAATGAATGGATGCATTCCATCCGGACCAGTTTGATTGGTTTATTTAACATATCCCTTTTTTTATTTTAAATGCACTTATCTCAGTACTATTCTCATCACCCAATGTCATGTCCATCTGTTCTATCTCCCTGGAAAATATTGAAGCAAAATAATGATTTAATATTTCTGCCATCTCTCTATCGTTACCTGCAGTATTATCCCGTCTATCCCTTAATGGCCTTATTCCCATCCCAACCGTCCTTTTTTATTGATGTACCTGTAAAATATTTTACTATTTTGTTTTCTATTCCTTGATAATTTAAGTTCATAGTTCCTCTTTGCCTTCCTAATAGTTTTTTTGATTTCTCTCCTAATCTTTTCATATTCTCCCTTATCATGCACTCCTGTGCTGTCTATGTACTTAATGTATGGCTCTTTCCTCACCTTCAATTGTTCCCTTATGATTTTATTCATCCATGGAGTCTCATTAGTGTTTAGTTTGATCATACCTTTTAGTGGAATATATTTTTCCTGCACTCTGTTGAAGACTGTTTTAATTGTTTCCCATTGCTGTTCTACATCGTGGTTTGCCAATATTGTTGACCATTTTATTCTATTCTCAGCTGCTCAAAAGCAGCTTTTATCAAATCCATTAACAAGGTTTTCATCATACTTATGTCCTTCTCAATTATCATCTTAAAGTGTATTATATTATGGTCACCATTGCCTAGATGTTCCCCTACTTTTACTTCTCTTTTCTGCTTTGGTTCATTCCCCATTACTAGATCCAATAGCGAATCCTCCCTTGTTGGGTTTTTTTCATATTGGGTTATCCCCTTTACCTACCTCTTCTGTCCAATTAATATCAGGGTAGTTGAAATCCCCATAATTATTATTTTATGTTTTTTTACTTATTTCCCTAATTTGTCTGCATATCTCTTCTTCCACCGCCCTTCCACTATTAGGTGGTCTGTAGACAGCGCTTGTTAGTGTGATTGATCCTTTATTATCTTTTATCTCTATCCATATGGATTCTATTTTTGTGTTGCTGATAGCTACGTCACTTTTCTACTGCCATTATGTTATTCCTAATAAGTACAGCTACTCCACCTCCCCTTCCCCCGCCCCCCTCTATCTTTTCTAAATATGTTATATTCTGCAATATTTAATTCTTAGGGAGGAGTATGTTGCTGATTGCAATTCAGTGACTCTGGTTGGAAAGTTTTTGTATGGCTGTTGGGTGAAAACAGGATCAGTCTTGGCTGCGATGTGATGCACCATCCTATGTAAATAGCCTATGGACACTTTGGGGCCGAAATTCACCGCCCCCAAAGGGACGGTTACCACAGGGTTTGGGCGGCCGATCGGAAAAATCGACCATCCGCCGCGGTCGGATGATTTCCTCTCTCTGAGCCATATTCAGTTTGGGGGGGATTTGAGCGATGCTCACTTCCACCGGAAATGGCGCGGTGAAGCCGCTGTAAAACTAACTTTCCAGCGGTGAGCTCTGCAGCGTGTGGGCTGCTGAAAAGCGTCAAGGATAGCGATTTGCAGCTGCGAAAAGTTAAGACTTTTCCTGGCAGTGCCCCCGCGAGGTATTCGATGCGGTGCTCGAACATGACACCGCTGGAGTGTTGCCGCGATCGGGGCCCTTTGGTAGTAAAATAATTTTATTAGTTTTGGTGTTTTTATTTCAGATTCCAGCATCCACTGTATTTATCTTTTCATACAGTTTTATTAATTATTAGTGTTTTTATGTCAGATTACATCATCCACTGTATTTATCTTTTTATATAATTTTCTTAATTATTAATGTTTTGTCAGATTACATCATCCACTGTATTTATCTTTTCATATAGTTTTATTAATTATTAGTGTTTTTATTTAAGATTACAGCATCCGCTGTATTTATCTTTTCATGCAGTTTTATTAATTGTTTTGGCTCCATTCAACCTGCTGAGTGCTGCTCAGAGGTTTGCACATATTTTTGTACAACTTTCAGGTCTGACTCTAGTGGAGGCCTATGGGCTGCAGAGACATGCTTGGCAGGGTTCACCCTGAGGGTGGGAGGAGTGTTGGGAGGGTGACACCTTGTACACCTGCTCAGAAGTAAGGTGGAACGCAGGAGAAGGTGTCGCTGCTAGCACCGTGCAGAGTGGCAGCAGGCAAGGCAGGCAGCAGCCATGATTTGTTCATTTTGCGCCAGACCAGTGTGCCCGCTGTCTTGACCGAATCAGGAATGCGGTTGGCTGCTTGGGGACAAGTGATATCCCCTGTCCACTTGGCTGCTCACTCCAGTGCGGAGCCCCAGGACAGCGCCAGAGCACACATACAATGACGCTCATTGTGCCACCAGGTGCATCATCGAGCAGTATATAGGCATCCTTAAGCAGAGGTTTTTGTGCCTGGACCGTTCTGGTGGCACCTTGCAGTACTCTCCTCAACAGTCTCCATCATCGTCGTGTGCTGCACAACCTGGCCATCATGAAGGGACAGCCGCTGGAGGTCGAGCCAGCAGTACCACCTGAGGAGGAGGAGGAGGATCCCCGTCATACCAGATCGAGGAGGTGTCGACCCATCGCCACCCTGGAAGGCCAGCACGCTCCTGGAAGGGTGCGTCCTCACAAAAATGGTGGTGTCTGATACCTCCCCTGCAATCTCTCTCCATGCATAATGTACTGGCAGTCTGCCAGGTCTCCCCACATCAGGAAACCGTATTATTCTTCTTCTGTCCACCACACCGCCCATCAGTGTCTCGAGCTCCATATCAATGAGCCTGTTGGCTCTCCTTACATCTCTTATACCAGCCATCCTTCCAGACTCCTTCGCCCCCTAAGGCCTTGTTGCAAACCCTGCCTTTTTCAGCTGGTTCGTTAGAAACCCTTACCTACATGCTGAATTTCTCAGTGGTGATAACGTTCAAATTAAGACAGCTGCTGAAAAATCCACTTTGGAAGGGTTCATTAGCATTGTAACGCATTTGTTCACTTTTGTAGCTGAATATGACGTGGCCCAGCCATGAAAACTTTTTGGCGCTAATGGCCACAAAAAGGTGGGGGGAAGCACCAGCTTTCCAGTGGTACTGAATTTTGGGCCTGTACAGTCTAGACTTGTATATGAAGAGTGGCCAATTGTGCAAGGTGCTGGAGATTGGCAGTGCCCATGAAGCTTTAAGACAAGTTTAGACCTTTAGCAAAGGAACGAGAGAAAAATGAAAAAAAAAATGTGGATGTATTTTCTTATAAAACAGACATTTAAATATAATAAGGTTAAAAATATGTCTTCAGGCCTTTTAGACAGAGTTTTGTGTTTTTTTCAATCACACCCAGTTTTTACGATTTAATTTTGTAATATTATTGCTGTAAAACTCTTTGATATAGTGTCAGTACATGAACAATATAGCTGCCCTGATAAGTACAAACTCAATTTACTATATGTCTTTTCTGTATAATATTGTTTTATTGGGACTCTGAAGTTTGATGAGAGAACGAGTAGGTAAACATTGCATACAGTTCTGGTTGCCAAGAAACAAAAGAGGGGGGTGGGATAGAGAAGAGGCACAAGGCTTGTCCCCAGTGTTAGAAGTCTGATTTATGAGGAAAGACTCGAGAAACCTGGGTTTTTCAGCCTGGAACGGAGGTGACTGAGAGGTGATCTTACAAAGGTATACAACATTGTTAAAGGTATAGAAAAGATTAATCCAGAATATTAACTTAAGGAGTACAGGTTCAAATTGGAGAATAATACCTTTAGGAAAGATATCAGTAAGTTCTTCTTCAAAGTTCAATGTGTGGAACAAACTTCCAGATCAAGTAGTGGAGGCAAAAATCCTGGAATCAAAGAGACAATTGGATGCTACAATGGGGTATAATTTACCCTAGTATGGCCGTCATCTTTGATCTCTCAAGTTCAAGGGGCAAAGATTTGAGTGTTCTGGTACAGAAGTCATCAGCAAATCTGTCTGGACCACATCAGGCACCATCAGCCTTATTGTCTTCTGCCAAAACTGTGCACTACTCCAGGATCATCCTGGAAAACAAAGATAACCCCCAACTTCTTTTCTCCACTGTCAACCGGCTCCTTAAACCCTTCTCTCCTTCCACCACCCTTACCTCTACCAACAAGTGTGAAGAGCTTATGGATCTTGTCCCCTTCCCCTTGTGCACCAAGTGAAATATCCACTTACCCTGTCTCTGAACCTGTGCCTTCCTCGAATTTCTCACCAATCGTCCCTTTATGCTGTGCCCCAGCTCACCTTGTCCATGAAACCCATCTCTTGCTCCCTTGACCCGATTCGCACTAAATTACTGATCTCTATTCCTTTTATTGGTAACTCACTCAGGTTCAACCAGATTATGTGAAACCTTGATGTCCTGATCTGAGCTTCAAACCTCAAACCCATCCATCACAAAGATTCAATTTTTCCACTTGCATAACTTTGTCTGGCTCTGCCCTTACCTCAGCCCCTCCATTGCTGCATCCCTTATTTGTGTTTTTTCCTCGCCTCTTCCTTGCTCACCTCCCATTCTTCACCCTGCATAAACTACCTCATCCAAAATGCAACTACCGCCCCTTCCTGCCTGTCCCCCAACATATTAGATTTGCACTCCTTCTCCTTTTCTTCAGGTCCCTTCAGGTCCTTGCTGCACCTTTATTCTGCAATGTCCTCCAGCTGTTTCAATCAAGAAACAATATAAAGGTATTTGCGATATTTGCCTGTCCTGCACCCTACAGTCTTCTGACTCTCGTTTAGTGTGTCCAATGTCCGACCTTCAGCTACCTAAAACCCACACTCTGAAACTCCCTTCCTAAACCCCTCGGCCTCCATTTCTCCTTTAAAACCTTCTTAAGCCCTATCTTTTTGACCAAACTTTTACTCACCTTTCTTACTGTGACCCTCCTTGGTTCAGAGTCCATTTTCACTATCTCCATTTATGAAGTGCTTGGGATTTTTTTTTACATTAAAGGCACTTCATAAATACAACTTGTTCTTAACAGTGGGCTGCTTGTGTCACAGGTTTTCTTAATTGATATAAATAATGGAGTTTGCTACTTAACAATTAAAGGCCGATAGGATTGAGAATAAATGACTAAATCTTATTAAACCAAAATTCTAAAAAAGATGGCATTTTTGAGTCAGAGTGCTTCGAAACAGCCAAACGGGCCATCAGAGAGGAATGCCTGGGAATAGTCCTTTTGTTAACAGCACTTTCAGCTCATGTTGGAGGTGTGGGGGTAGACACACTGCCAAAAGCTGCAGGTTCCAGCTTTATACCTGGAGGATTTGTAATGTCAGTGGACACTTGGCCAGGATGTGCAAAAAGGCAGTAGCGAGGCTAGTCTGCGAGACAGAGGAACCAGACGAGGGGTCTGTAATGCAGGATGAGGCCTGGGGAACAACCATGGATGCTGAAGTTCAGAGAGTTCATGTGGCTGACGTCCACAGCTCATACACTAAAACGCCACCCATAATGATGAAAGTCTTAGTGAATGGCATCCTGGTGCACATGGAGCTGAATACGAGAGCTAGCCAGTCACTCATGAGCGCCCAATAATTTGAGAGACTATGGCCACACAGAGCTAGCAGGCCCAAACTGGAGCGCATTGAGACGCAGCTACGTACGTACACCAAAGAAATCATTCCAGTGCTGGGCAGTGCAAACTTGGTGGTAACGCATAATGGATTACAAAACCGGCTGCCACTCTGGATTGTTCCGGGAAATGGCCCCGTGCTTTTGGGGAGGAGTTGACTAGCTGAGATGAACTGGAAATGGGAGGATGTGCATGCCATTTCATCCGTGGAGCGAAGTTCATGCTCGCAGGTATTGCAAAAATTCGAGTCACTCTTTCAACCCGGTGTCGGAACGTTCAAGGGCACTAAAATAGTGATACACATCACTCCGGACGCCAGACCAGTGCACCACAAAGCCAGAGCAGTGCCGTACGTGATGCGTGAGAAAATTGAAAGTGAACTGGACAGGCTGCTCAGAGAGGGCATAATTTCGGCCGTTGAATTCAGCGACTGGGCTAGTCCTATCGTTCCCGTCCTCAAAGCAGATGGCTCGGTTAGGATTTGTGGCGACTACAATGCCATCATCAACCGAGTTTCGCTGCAAGAGCGGAGGACCTCTTTGCCACGCTGGCAGGTGGAAAGCTGTTCACGAAGCTGGACCTCACTTCGGCCTACATGACTCAGGAACTGGCTGAAGATTCCAACCTTCTGACCGCCATCACGATGCACAGAGGATTATTTGTCTACAACAGGTACCCGTTTGGCATTCGTTCGGCAGCGGCTATCTTTCAGCGAAACATGGAAAGCTTGCTCAAGTCCATCCCTGGAATGGTCGTATTCCAAGACGACATCCTTATAATGGGTCGAGACACCGAGGACCACCTCCGCAACCTGGAGGAGGTGCTACGCCGATTGGATCGGGTAGGCTTGTGGCTGAAAAGGCCAAGTGTGTGTTTTTGGCCCCAGAGGTCGAGTTCCTGGGGAGGAGGGTTGCTGCAGACGGGATCCGGCCCACTGAATCAAAAACTGAGGTGATTCGCCGGGCGCCCAGGCCCGGCAACATGTTGGAGTTGTGATAATTCCTGGGACTTTTGAACTATTTTGGGAATTTTCTGCCGAACTTAAGCACATTGTTGGAGCCGTTACACATGCTCCTCCGTAAAGGTTGTGAATGATTTTGGGGGAATTGTCAAGAATGGGCAGAGCGCCGAGATGGTCATGGCCATTGAGGCTTTTGACACTGCGGGATCCCCCATCACAGCCCGACAGATCAAACTCTGGACCAACAGGGACCCCCTCCTAGCCATGATAAAGAAATGTGTCCTGTCTGGGAATTGGGCGCACGCACACAGGGCATGCCCCCGAAGAAGTCAGGCCGTTTCAGAGACGGATGGATGAAATCTCCGTCTAAGCCGACTGCCTGTTATGGGGCAGCCTGGTAGTCATGCCGCAGAAAAGAAGGGAAGCGTTCATCAGGGAACCCTGGCAACATGTTAATGAAGGCCATTGTCTGGTCACATGTATGGTGGCCGGGGATTGACTCAGACCTGGAACACTGGGTTCGCAGGTGCACGACATATGCCCAGCTGGGCAATGCCCCCAGGGAGGCTCCACTCAGCCCATGGCCCTGGCCCACCAGACCATGGTCACGTATTCACGTAGACAATGCGGGCCCGTTCATGAGGAAAATGTTCCTGATCGTAGTTGATGCATACTCGAAGTGGATCGAGTGCATCATATTGAACATGTGCACGACATCCATCACAGTGGAGAGTCTGCGTACAGTTTTCGTGACCCACGAGAATCCTGGTCAGCGACAATGGCCCGTGTTTTACCAGCCATGAATTCCAGGAGTTTATGTCGAGCAATGGTATCAAGAATGTCCAGATAGCGCCGTTTAAGCCGGTTTCCAATGGCCAGGCGGAACGGGCGATCCAAGTCATAAAACAGGGCATGCTACGCACCCAAGGACCCTCTCTTCAGTACCGCCTATCGCGCCTACTGCTGGCCTACAGGTCCCGGCTGCACTCGCTCACGGTAGTCCCGCCAGCGGAACTCCTCATGAAACGCACGCTCAAGACGTGGCTGTCCCTCATTCACCCAGCCCTGGCAGACATTGTTGAGGGCAAGCGCCAGTCCCAAACCGAGCTCTATGATCGAGGCTCAAGAGGGAGGTGTATAGAAATAGATGACCCAGTATTTGTTGTTAACCATGCTTTGGGACCCAAATGGCTTGAGGGCACCGTAATTGGCAAAGAAGGAAACAGGGTCATGGTGGTCAGACTAAACAATGGGCAGATATGCCGCAAACACTTGGACTAAGTAAAGACAAGGTTCAGCATAGACACGGAGGAGCCAGAAGAAGAGCATGATGAGATAGCACCCACACCACTGCCAGCGTATGAGCAACAAAGACAGCCCTCAGCATGCACAGTCCCTGCGGCCAGCCCAGACAGGCTGGAATCACCTCAAGTGACAGAGACGCGTGCTGAGGCTCAGCCACCAGAGCCACAACTGCGGCGCTCCACGAGAGAGCGTCGACCACCCGATAGACTTAACCTCTGAAACTAAAAGACTTAAGGGGGGAGGTGCTGTCGTGTATTTCACCATCTTGCAATGACAACAGTTATGTAACTGTAACTCATGCACACTGTACCTGTACCCTTGAAATGCACACCCTGACCACAGGGGGTGAGCTTGCGGGAGACACTCCTCACCTGAGTTTCCAGGTATAAAAGGGGAGGTGCCACCCAGGGTCAGCACTCCTTGGTCCTGGGAATAAAGTGAAGGTCACAGAGTGATCGTGTCTGATATATACATGCCTCGTGTGAGTTTGTAACAAGGTGCAGAGACACCACAGTATCGTCGGCAAATTTGGATATATGACTTTCTATACCATCATCTAAGTTGTTAATCAATACTGTGAATAGCTGAGATCCCAACACAGATCCCTGTGGGACACCACTGGTCACATCCTGCCAATTTGAGCAACTATCCATTATCCCTACTTTCTGCCTCCTGCCACTCAGCCATAATCCTAACCAGGTCAATAGTTTGCCCTCAATTCTGTGGGCTTCTACCTTAGTTAACAGTTTCTTAGGTGAGATGTTATCAAATGTGTTTTGGAAGTCCATATAAATAACATCCATAGACATTCCCCTGCCCACTACTTTCATCACCTCCTCAAAAAATTCAATCAGGTTTGTGAGGCATGACCTACCTTTCATAAATCCATGCTGGCTCTCTGATCAATTGAAAATTTTCAAGGTATTTAGTCGCCCTATCGACTCTAGCAATTTCCCGACAACAGGTGTTAGGCTAACTGGTCTGTAATTCCCTGGTTTCCCTCTCACCATTCTTAAATAGCGGAGTGACATGCACAATTTTCCAGTCTAAAGGAATGGTTCCTGAATGGAGAGAACTTTGTAAGATTATAGTTAGGGCATCTGCAATGTGCTCACCTACTTCCTTTAAAACCCTGTGATGGAAACCATCAGCCCTGGGGGTTTGTCACTTTTTAGTGCCATTATTTTCTTCATTACTGTTATTTTACATGTTAATTTTATTCACTCCTGTGCTCACTGATCTACAGATTCTAGTCAATCAATGCCTTGATTATAAAATTCTCATCCTTGTGTTCAAACCCCTCCATGGCCTCGCCCCTCTCTGTATCCTCCTCCAGTCCTCCAAGAACTCTGCGTTTATCTAACTCTGGCCTCTTGTGCACTTCCTACTCTCTTTACCCCAACATTGTCGGCGGTGACTTCAGCCCTATAGGCCCTAAGGTATGGAATTCCCTCCGTAAACTTCTTCACTTCTTCACCTCTCCTTCTTTATGATCCCCCTAAAAACCAATCTTGGAAAATCACCCATCCTAATATCTCTTTCTTTGCTTCAGTGTCAATATCTGTCTAATTATGCTCCTGTGAATGGCCTTGGGACAGTTTCCTACATTAAAGGTGTTATATAAATGCAACTTGTTGCGTATTTGTCTGTCCTCCGTGATTGCATGGAACAGGATTCCATCATGACAACACTTGCTTTGGACTGCGGTAGTTTCCACCGTGCTGTTGCCATGGATCTTCTTTTAAGCATTATAACGACTTGTGAATGAAAAGATTATGCTTGAAAATTGCTTGAAGCAAAATATTGTATTGACAGCTTGTGCCTACTCTCACTGACATCAGAGAACTGGAAGTACATTTGATAGTATAATAATTTTCATATGTATAATGAAGTCTGCTGTACACATTTGATTAGTATCCCGTGGAACTTCTTTATTCACACAGTCAGCTATTTTTAGAAACGGTTGCAAAAGAACAGTTTGTATGATACTCCACCTATTATTTTATTGTTGTCACATTGAGTGAGAAGGTGAGCAATTATATAACATTTTAGATTAGTCTAAGTAATTATCAACACTGGTGACAATATAATTGGATAGCTTGCATTTACCTGATTCATCAAGAATTCAATCGGTCTGATCTTCCCATGGAAACATCTGTGTGAAGATCACTTGCAGTCTCTCCATGTTGAATAGTCCTGCTGTTGGATACTACCAACAATAACTTACATTTATGTAGCATCTTTAACATCATAAAACATCCCAGTGGGCAGGTGGGTAGTTTGTTGAATGGGATATTGTTGTTCCATTGGGGTGCTTTTGGTTAGATTCAATGTCTAGAATGTTCAATCCAAAAACGTTATCCAGTGCTGCTATAATGTATCCATTCTGGCTCAAACTTGCATTTCAAAAAGTTTTATTTTAGCCATTAGTGAAAGTATATGAAGAATTTTAGTGAAAGTTTTGATTGGTGTTGTAATTATGGGCTCAAGTTTTGGCCTGAGTTGCTCCTATTTTTTTGGAGCAATTAGTTTAGAATGGAGCATCTTAGAAATTGCAATTCTCGGCATTTAGTTTACTCCAGTTCTGGTGAGTTAGAATAATTCTATTTTAGACAGATTTTTTTTTCAAAAGGGGGCGTGTCCAGCCACTTACACCTGTTTTGCAAGTTTAGGCAGCGAAAACTTGCTCCAAACTAACTTAGAATGGGGTAAGTGTAGATTTTTGTATGCTCAGAAAAACTTTGCCTACACTTGTAAATCAGGGGTAGGGAACGAGAGATGGGGGGGGGGGGGAAGGGAAGTTTACAAACATTAAACACTTCACTTTTACAAATAAAGAGCCATCATCAATAATAAATCAACCAATAAATCAATCAAAAAATAAATTTTAAAAAAATCAATAAATAAAAAATTAAGTTTCTACTCACTGACTGCAGCACTGGGAGCCCTCCAACAGCGTGCTGGGACAGCCCCCCCCCCCCCCCCCCAGTGTCTCTCTCTCTGCCTCTATCAGTGTCTCTCTGTGTTTCTGACAGCAAGAGGAGGGGAGGAGGAGGGGGAGGGGAAGGAGGGGAGAGGGGAGGGAGGGGGGAGGGGAGAGGGCAAGGGAGGGGAGAAGAGGGAGGGAGTGGGTGGGAGGAGGGAGGGAGGGGGAGAGGAGGGGGGGAGAGGAGGGAGGGAGGAGGAGGGAGGGAGGAGAGAGGAGAGGAGGAGAGAGGAGAGGAGGGGGAGAAGAGGGAGGGAGGGAGGGGGGGGAGAGAAGAGGAAGGGGGAGGAGAGGAAGAGAGGGGGAGGAGAAGAAGAGGGAAGGAGAGGAAGGGGGGGAGGAGAGGAGACGGGGAAGAGGAGATGGTGAGGAGGAGAGGGGGGGAAGAGGAGGGGGTGAGAGGAGAGGGGGGAGCAGAGGGGGAGGCTGGATGGACCATGCCGAAGAGAGGAAGCCGGGCCGAAGACGTGGGGGGGGGGCGAGAGGAGGGGGGCAGGAGGGGGAACGGCTGAATGGGAGGGAGGGAGGCCCGAGTCCGATCTTCGCTGCCCTGGTGAGCCCATTCGCCAGGGCTAGGGGCGGCGTGCTTCGGGCCCCTCCCATGCAGCCTCGAGGGCGAGGAGTTACTGCACATGCGTGCACACTCTAATAGCATGTGCAGAGGTCCCGGCACTGTTTTCAGCACCGGCACCTGGCTCCGCCCTCCATGCGTTCTGCTGCGCTGTGCCAAGGACGGAGGGGAGAATACCAAGGCACCGTTTCTGTTCTAAAAAGTCGACGCACCACACGGAGATGCGCCATTCTAATCCTGGGGGCAAACTTGGGCCCTTTGTTCCTATTCCATTCGGAAGTATTCATTTTTATCTCGAAAAGTACCTTTTAAGTCACTGTTTGATGCTTGTACATCAGTTGTCGACGGTCAGCTTCGAGTCACCACCAACATCTTGATTGTGTAAGGTCCTTGTAAGTCACCTGTTTCATTGTATGTCTCTGTGATTCTTTACTTAAACGCACTTAACTTCAGAATATTAAGGAAGCAAAACTTAAATCATATCTACTGGAAACAGATTTAATTGCATATTGAGAAATTTCTGTTTGTTTTTCAGATTGGTGGATGATAGATGTGTGGTCGAGCCAGGAGCTGGAGATCTGGAAAGTCCTCCCAAAAAATTTAGAGGTAAATTTGGTTCCTCACATAACACTGCATAAAAGATAATGGTGATAAATAATGTGGTTGATAAGCAAGCATATATCAGTGTTGTTTGTTGTTAATTTAAGCATAAAGAGCAAACAGTATACTTTTTTTGAATTATAATTGTCAATTGTTTTAACATTTTGAAATTTACATTCAATTTTATTGTCAAACTTGTTATTCAGCCTTTTCTAAATGCACAATTCTAGTCTCAATGTCGTGGCGAAATGTTGTAAGTTCTGAAAATGTTCGGACATGTCCCATATATATAGGACCAGAATTTGCGATCTCGCGATCTCTGTGGCGAGAAGTTTTCCTATTTCAATGCGCAAGTGATTTCAGTGCAGTATAGTGGGGAATCCAGCAGTGCGATCTGCTGTGAAGGCAACAAGCTGTCTAAGCAGCCAATCACATTGGAGAATTCTCACAGACAGAAAAGCAGGAAATGAGAACCTGTTTTTATCCCGATTTGTTTAAAAATGTTACAGAGAACATAACAAAGATTGGGGCTCTCGCATGGGGATAACATAGAACCTGAAATACCATGAGCAAACTTTTAAAAATATATATTTTTAAGTTTCTTAAAAATTTGAATTTTTATCATAATGAAGAAATTTGAAACTCCACAAAACTAAAAAGTTTTTCAAGGCCTCAACGTTTGTTTAATACAGTACTCTGTTAAAACCCCAGGTACACCTAATCCAACAAGGCCTAACTTTTAATAGGGTATTTAACAGCGATATTACCATGGAAAAGCCTAGGTTTTTGTCAGTTTCACTGATTACACTCCAGCATCCAGCATAAGAGATTCATCAAGCTGGCAAAGCAGCCATTCATGTTGAACAATTCTCACAGGCAGCAGACCAGGAAGCAAAATGATTATAATACAGTTATACAGTACGTAGAAAAAAAGCAACAAATACTTCAATACATTATCAGTTCTGTTTTATGTAACTTTGGTAATATGAATTCCTATCATTTTGTATTTCACACACTTTCATTCATATACTACATGCATCGTTATCTTTAATTGCACCAGCCAGATTCAAATGTTTGTGCCCTGAACGAGATCGGATTTGTAACGAAAATCATTACAGAATTGTAGTTGCAGTCATTCAAAAGTAACTGACATATTTTATACTGATATCATTATACAAATAGTGAATTTCCTGTTGTGTTGCTCATGGTGAGACAGAGGATATGGAAACGCATCAGCGATAGCATTCGTTTGTGTGGAGGTAAGGTGCTGGGGAGGAGGAGGCTGACAGTCAATGGAAAAGTATTAACTGACGGCATTGTCCTCTACATGTATTCCATCATGATGAGCAGCTCTTGTAATTTTCTACTTGGGATTCAATGAGGAGATTTTAGATAGCCGTCTGCGATCTTTGAGAAATCTCAAAAGGAAAGTCTCATTAGCAATTGGTATGTTGTTGAATTAGTAGCATTCTGATATAAATGATTTATAGTCTGGTGATAACCAAGTTGAATCTGCAGCATTTGAGCTCTGCTGTACCTTGTTGCATCTGAGGGTACATTTACACTGCACGTTTAGTGTTGGTGCAAAGTGATTTCAGCTTCACAATAATGATAAACTGAGAGTATAAATCTGGAGTCAGGGCCCAGTCTGACTCCTGAGCGAAATGGAGTGAGAGTCCCTGCTTCAGTTTGATACCACGTGGAATGTAAATCTGGTGCGGGCAGACCTGATTTGCAAAGTGCTCAGAGAGTACCTAAACTTTTTCTAAATAGAGCAGAATTTCTCACCTCCCTGTGACTAAATAAATGTTTACATTTCTAACTTTTGGAAGTTGTACTCAGCCAAACAGGACAGTTAAAGTTCTAACAGCACTCAATGAAAGAGATTTCTGCCTGACTGGACTGCAGCTATTGCTCTCAGACCATCAATCTGCTCAGTTATGCAACCTGTGGAACCTAATGGAATGTGGGGAGAGAACTTGGATGTGGTCATGACTATTTTCAAGATGCAGAATCCTTCAGTTACTTACCGATGCCGAGTTGATGTGTAGCAGGACACTAAGGTTCAGCAAGAACACTGAGGGTCTGTAACCATCCATAAAGGACTAAAAAAGTATTAGGAATGCAGAACATGGCAAATTATGGGACATAAAACAAAAGAGGAGAAAGCAAAGTCCAGGGCTGTGAGAAAGGAGAGACCTGCAAAGACAAGTCTTTTTTAGATATTACTACATGGGATGTGCAGGTTTATTGTTAAGTTTGGTTTTTGGAAGTATTTAATTCTTTAACATCATAAAATTTACATCACAGAAGAAGATTTATTGTTCCAGCATTAACTCTTCAACTATAATCCCATTTCCCTGCCCTTTCTCTGAACCCTATTCTATTCCTCCTTTTCAAATACTTATCCAATTCCTTTTCAAATGCTGTTAAAGTATCTACCACACAAGCCAGTTATGGTAAAACATTACGTGTTCTCTTAACCATCTGTGTAAAAATTATATATATTTACACTTACCCCTTAATTCTTCTAGTGACTATGCCTCCAAGGTACTGATTTGCCAACCAGTGAAAACAGTGCTCTCTCAAAGCCTTTCATAATTTTGAAAGCTCTTGATTCCTAGTTTATCTGTTCCTGTGAAAAAGGCCCAGTTTTTCAAGACGTTCTTCATAACTAGCAGCCTCTCATTCTTGGCATGATTTAGATGACTATTTTAAGATATAAAATTCATTTGTAGGGTGCGGCAGGAAATAATATGGCTGGTGAAAGGAGTTTGAATACATTTTGTCAGAGATATACTTAGAAGAGGAAAATAAGGGTTTTAATTGTTTTTGATTGGTTGCTAGTAAATTTGAGCAAATAAGAATAAACTCCAGAAATGCTAAACATTTTCCAATCCTAAAATGTAAGCAATTCCCTATAGATGTATATCAGATACATGGTTTTTATATGCAAGATAAATAGTTCATTGAGCCCTTCAGAAATAAAAATAGCATCACATTGGAATCAAACTTTTTTCATGTAACTTTGGGCTTTATGGTCTTGTGCTTCGGCTTGTCTATAACAACATAGTAAAATGTCCCAAGGTGCTTCACAGGAGCATTATTAAACACAATTTGACACTGAGCCACATAAAGAGATATTAGGACAGATGACCAGAAGCTTGGCCAAAGAAGTAGGTTTTAAGGAACGTATAAAAGGAAGAGAGAAAAGTAGAGAGGCAGAGAGCTTTATGGAGGGAATTTCAGAACTTAGGGTCGAGGCAGAAACTACTTTACTTCTGAATCAGTAATTGTCTGTATTTATCAGCTCAGGCAACTTGCATTAAAGGACTAAATATCAAAGCCACAAAGAACTTTCTCAAACACACCTTTATTTGAACCAGGACAAAGTTTTCTTAAATTAGTACAAGTAACAATGGATTATGCATCAGTGCCCATAAACCTTGACAGATTTTGAAACGATGAATTGGAATTGTTCACAGATCATTATTCATTCATGGTGACCTTTCGTTCTAAGACTTCAAAAGTAAGAAATAACCTTTTTTGTGCAATTTTCTCCCATTATCTTACTTCCTGATGGCGACCACCTGTTCCATATTTGTTATTGGCTGTCTACTACCTTCCCCAAGTAGCCATTTGTCATAGGTGAGCCTAGACATTGATTGTTAGTGGGTTACTCAACTATTGGGCCAATCATGTTCTCACTTGACAGCCACAAAGTGCACACTCAGCAAGGGCCACGTAACAATGATCAGGAGCAAATATAGTTTACCCCTTTCAAAGCGTGAGTTGGGGGAAATGTTGAGGTTAGCATTCTTACTATCATTCAAGTTAAAATTTGCGAATTTAGCACTGGCCAGGATTCCTTCTGATCTGCGGGATACAACTACCAAGCCATTTGTGGGCGAGTGAAGGAGATTTAATGAAATTTCAATTCTCTTGAATTGATGTGCCAAGAACTTGTAAGACCTTCAATTCATAGAAACATAGAAAATAGGTGCAGGAGTAGGCCATTCGGCAATTTGAGCCTGCACCACCATTCAATATGATCATGGCTGATCATGCAACTTCAGTACCCCATTCCTGCTTTCTCTCCATACCCCTTGATCCCTTTAGCAGTAAGAACTACATCAAACTCCCTTTTTAATATATCTAACGAACTGGCCTCAACAACGTTCTGTGGTAGAGAATTCCACAGGTGCACAATTCTCTGAGTAAAGAAGTTTCTCCTCATCTCGGTCCTAAATGGCTTACCCCTTATCCTTAGACTGTGACCCCTGATTCTGGACTTCCCCAACATCGGGAACATTCTTCCTGCATCTAACCTGTCCAATCCCGTCAGAATTTTATATGTTTCTATGAGGTCCCCCCTCATTCTTCTAAATTCCAGTGAATATAAGTCTAGTCGATCCAGTCTTTCTTCATATGTCAGTCCTGCCATCCTGGGAATCAGTCTGGTGTACCTTCGCTGTACTCCCTCAATAGCAGGAATGTCCTTCCTCAGATTAGGAGACCAAAATTGAACACAATATTCAAGGTGTGGCCTTACCAAGGCCCTGTACAACTGCAGTAAGACCTCCCTGCTCCTGTACTCAACTCCTCTTGCTATGAAGGCCAACATGCCATTTGCCTTCTTCACCACCTGCTGTACCTGCATGCCAACTTTCAATGACTGATGTACCATGACACCCAGGTCTCGTTGCACCTCCCCTTTTCCTAATCTGTCACCAGCACTATCCATGTCAATAAGTTAGAATGAATTTTGGGCGTGTCTGGGGAGTGGCTGTAAAATGCAGGTATTGAATGTTGATGTGCAGTCACCAAAATTCGGTTAAGAATTGGACACTGCTGTCACTTTACTAGCAAAGATTAGACACAGACATATGCTACTAACAGACCAGGCTGCCAACATCAAATGAAAAATAATACACATTCTGCTTCCGTAGCATTAAATAGCAGACAAGATGCATCCTCATTATCACTAACAGATTGAGAGATTGAGCAGATCCAGTGCTAGATTAGGTTACTCCAGCTTGGGTTGTCAACTCTAGTTGCAGGCATTCCTGGAGGTTTGACCACGTGATGTCTGACCGTGTGACATCTGTAAATGGTCTTGCATAAAGGTAAGCCATTTCTAAGGCCCAATCTCACTCCCTGTCCCCTTGGACTCTGGTTTGGACTCAGGTTCTGTGTGAAGGTGACAGCTCTGAACTCGAAACCTCAGTCCTTGCACTTCACATGTCAAAACTGGTCGGCACAGACCGACCTGAACCTTGTATTTAACTCAGCTGAGTACCAACATTTCTAAACCATTCCCTGGGTTTAGACCTGACAAAGGAGAGGTTTGATAGAATTATAGTAATTACATCAGAGGAGGAGGCCGTTCGGCCCCTGGTGCCAGTGCTGGCACTCTTTCCTGTAACCCCATTCCACCAGATCCTTTTATATTCCAGCTCAGTGGGTAGCACACTCGCCCCTGAGTCAGAAGGTTATGGGTTCAACTCACAATCCAGGGACTTGAGTACAAAAAATCTAAGCTGACACTCCAGTGCTGTGCTGAGGGAGTGCTGCACTGTCAGAGGTGCCACCTTTCGGATGAGACACTAAACCAAGGTCCCGTCTGCTCTCTCAGGCGGACATAAAAGATCCCATGGCACTATTTCGAAGAAGAGCAGGGGAGTTATCCCCGGTATCCTGGCTAATAGTTATCCCTCAATCAACATAACAAAAAACAGATTATCTGATCAGTGGCCAGTGTAAATAGTGTGGTAAGGGTCCCAACACCATTTTTGGGATGCGACCATTCTCTTTGCGATTAAAATCAGGCCCAGTATCTTTGGCCAAGATCTACCGAAGTGCATTGACAGTGATTTTGGTTCGAAATGTGTTAGCAGTTTTAGCTGAAGTGCAAAGGAATAGCTTTGCCACAGCAAGGTTGCTCCTGGTAATTGGCTATTTGGTGACTGCACATTTCTGAACAGTGTATCCTTTCTTTCCTCAGAGAGCATGTTGACTGTGGCTGAACATGCCTTCCCACTTCATTCTAACTCGACAGATTCTTCACATTTTCTGGCCTGCTGCCTAATCTTCAATGGACCACAAATGAATAAAACATTGGACACCTTTTACTAGTGATGTAAAGTGCCATTGCTGTGCAAATACCACAGCATCCTACCACCTAAATTGAAATGCAATTTCAACAATAAAAAGAACCGTTATTCTTGTAGGAGGATTGCAAAATAAAGCAAGTTGTTAAAGAATTATTGAAATAAACATTTCACTCTGTAACAAAGAAAGAAAGACTTGCATTTATATAACGCCTTTCACGACCACCAGACACTTCAAAGCCCTTTACAGTCAATGAAGTGTTGTCACTGTTGTAATGTGGGAAAAGCGGCAGCCAATTTGCACACAGTAAATTCCCACAAACAGCAATGTGAGAATGACCAGATAATCTGTTTTTGTTCTGTTGATTGAGGGATAAATATTGGCCAGGACACCGGGAATAACTTCCCTGCTCTTCTGCGAAATAGTGCCATGGAATCTTTTACATCCACCTGAGAGAGCAGATGGGGCCTCAGTTTAACGTCTTATCCAAAAGACGGCACCTCTGACAGTGCAGCACTCATTCAGCACTGCACTAGAGTGTCAGCCTAGATTTAGGTGCTCAAGTCCCTGGAGTGGGAGCTTTAGACCATGTGAAATCTCCATCGTAAATGGTTTTGTTCCATGTGTTTCAAATGGGACAAAATAATGAGGACAAAATAATGAGGGACAGTTGACTTAAGATACCCACTGGACCATGTGGTATCCTGTAAAAATACAAAACTTTTTTGTGGTGATGCTTTTTATTTTAACTAGATGCCTTATTATCATTGGATTGTTGGAGTTCCCAAGAGATTCATCTGCAAGAAAGAAACATGAAAGTTTCAAGAAAGAGACAGGAATTTTCCAGTGATGGACTTTATAGTCTAAAAATATTTGGGACTGGACATCAATATGTGCATTACGGAGCTCTCAAAAATGATCACGGGGAACCTGGTGGTATTTTTGACTTCTGACAGATTGTTGTTGCATGGAATTTAAAAGGATCACTAGTGGATCATAAGGTTGAATGTCGGTGACCGCATTTACTGCAAATTGGGGCAGCTTTGAATATCGTAAAGGTCTCATTCCTAAATTAGCCCAAACTCTGCAGTTTTCCAATCTGAACATTGAACTTATCAAATAAAGGCCATTTTCCTGACAGTTTCTGTTACGTACATTCCTCTTTGTTCCCTTCCATTTAGAGCAGATTTACTTACATTGGATTATTTCTCACCTTTTTAAATCTTTTTGACAACCTTCTGGAGCTGAAATATTGGCATTTGCTTCATCGAGCTCTGGTGGGCCCACTTTTTGCTTTTCTGTGATGTAATAAGCTTGTAAAATGTCTACGATTAGTTAAGGTGCAGAAAATGGTACGGGAGTGGTGAAGTAAATAATAGCAGGTCCCAGAGATTGTAATCGAGAACCCTGACTCTACTATTTTGTGGAAGAGCAGGGGGATTTGGAGTTCAGGTTACAAAGGCCTTAAAAGCTAATGAAATACTGGGTTTTATGGCATAAATTCGGGAGTGCCCGTTTGTGAGCGCTCCACCCGCACAGTGTTAAAAGCCAGTGCTCAAAGGATGCAGCCCGCGGAACCCTGAATTTTGGACCTCGGTCCTCATCATAATGTAGATGGCACTGTGGTAGGAGCCCGGCCAGGTTAGTGCTCCACTTTCCAGGCAAATGATTGGGTTGGATCGCGGGGTCTGGAGGAGGAATGGGTGGGCCACAAAGTGGAATGTACGTAAGAGAAACTGTCTGGAAAATAGCCTTTATTTGATAAGTTCAATGTTCAGATTGGAAAACTGCAGAGTTTGGGTTATTTTAGGAACGAGACCTTTACGATGTGCAAAGCTGCCCCAATTTGCGGTCAATGCGGTCACCGACATTCAACCTTATGATGCATTATTGATCTTTTTACATTCCATACAACAACAATCTGTCAGAAGTAAAACAAATTACTACCGGATGCCCCGTGATCATTTTTGAGAGCTCCAAAATGCACATATTGGTGTTCATTCCCAAATATTTTTCGCCAGTGGATTGGAAAACCACAAATATAACGCCCTTATTTAAAAAAGGAGGCAGACAGAAAGCAGGAAATTATAGACCAGTTAGCCTAACATCTGTCATTGGGAAAATGCTGGAGTCCATTATTAAGGAAAAGCATGATTCAATCAAACGGAGTCAGCATGGTTTTATGAAAGGGAAGTGGAGTGGTGATGATGTCATTGCGTGTCTGCATCACCACGCTCTCCCCTTAACTTAAAGGGGAGAGAAACAGCGATTATTTAAAATTGGCCACTAGGCCATCGGTGAGGGTTTCGGCTGGGCCAGCAGCCTAGCACCCAAGAGAGGGTGCCAGGCTGCCTGTTGGTGGCCCGGTTAAACCTGGGGGCACAATAGTCCGGCCGACTAAAAAAAATTAAATGGCGGCCGCGGCACTGGGCCCTTGCCTTTAATGGAGCCACGCAGCCATGGCTCACACACAGAATGCAAGGTGCACCGACAGAAAAAGCTGTCGGGGGCACTGCTCAGCGGGCATTATATTTTTTTTGTCTAAATTTCAACGGAGGTGGGGGACCCGGCGCGCACTGAAGACAAATTCACAGCCACTCGGCAGCAGCGGGGAAGTGGGAACTGCCAGAAAAGCCCCCTTGCTGAAATTGGCTGGTGGCAGCCATTCCACCAGAAACCGGCGGCCATTGGATTCCGTGCCTGGCCACCACATTCCAGCGGTAACGGGCCTTATCTGGAGGCTGAAGATCTCACAAACAGTAATGTAATGAATAGCGAATGAGTCTGTTTATGTTGGGGTTAGTTGACTGGTAAGTACTGGCCTGGACACTGTTTGAATTTAACTACATTCCATTGAATGATGCCATGGGATCTTTTGTGCCTCCCTGAGTGGGCAAATGTGGCCTCAGTTTAATGTCTAATCCATAAGACTGCACCTCCGATATTGCAGCACTCCCTCACTACTGTACAGAATTATCGGCCGAGATTATGTGCTCAAGTCTTGGAGTAGGGCATAGACACATGGGGGCCGAAATTCAGGATCCAGATAAGACCCGTTAAAACGGCGACCATGTGGTGGAATCGAGTGGCCGCCATGTTGCAGTTCATTGGCCGCCACGACCCAAATTCAGTTCGGAGATTTTTTGACCTGTCCCTACTTCGACCCACTGCTGCCAACCTCCACAAGCATGTCATCAAAGCACGCACCACCGCTAACCAACACCTGCATCGTAATTCGCCCCAAATTTACCTCCAAAAATCTTTCCTCCGCCGCGTGGTGCCCCTGACAGCTTTTTCAGTCGATGCACCTTGCTTTGTGTGTGTACGGCACGGCAGCATGATGGCCCTTCAAGGGGAGGCCGCACTGACGTGGCCGCCATGTTTTTTTTTTGCCGGCCGACTCCCTGATCGGCCGGCCAATTATTGCCCCTGGGTTCGGCTGGGCCGCCAACAGGCAGCCTGGCACACCCTCTTGGCCGGAGCCCTCCCCGATGGCCAGACCTACAAAATCGCCGATTCTCTCCCCTTTAAATGAGGGGAAGGATGTGGTGACGCAGATGCGCATTGACATCACCACTCCTCCATCGCTGAGTGACAGCGGCGGAGACTCGATCCCACCCCAACTTCTGCTCCTCACCAACACTTAGTGCCCCACTCCGCCCCCATTATGACCGACTTCCGGTCTTGTCGAAAAAAAATGACAAAGATCTGAATATCAATCAGGACTCAACTTCATCCCATACAGCGGTAAAAACAGGTAAGAGATCGTAAGTGCGTCAAGTTTCTGGCATACTTGAATTTTGGTACCATTCTATCTGAATCAGAGGTAAAGGGGCTACCACTGAGCCAAGGCTGACACCTTTATCATTAGGCTATGGGCTGTAAATAATTCATTACACCACAGAATATTCCTGATCTCTAGATTGATGGAAAGCAGCACATTGACAGTCTATTAGCTCAGCTAAAAGATACTAACTTATGTTTAATCAGTTTAAGATTAAACAGATGCAAAAAATAGCGCATAGTACTTAACTTTGCAAATGACACAAAACTTGGAAGTATAGTGAACAGTGAGGAAGATAGTGATAGACTTCAAGAGGACATAGACAGGCTGGTGGATTGGGTGGACATGTGGCAGAAAAATGCAAAGCGATACGTATTGGTAGGAAGAACGAGGAGTGGCAATATAAACTAAAGGGTACAATAATTGGCATGAACAGGGAGACCTGGAGGTATATGTGCACAAATCGTTGAAAGTGGCAGGGCAGGTTGAGAAAGCGGTTAAAAAAGCATACGGGATCCTGGGCTTCATAAATAGAGGCATAGAGTACAAAAGCAAGGAAGATATGATGAACCTTTATAAAACATTGGTTCGGCCTCAACTGGAGTATTGTGTTCAATTCTGGGCACCACACTTTAGGAAGGATGTGAAGGCCTTAGAGAGGGAACAGAAAAGATTTATGAGAATAATTCCATTCGTGGATAGACTAGAGAAGCTGGGGTTTATCTCCTTAGAGCAGCGAATGTTGAGAGGAGATTTGATAGAGGTATTGAAAATCATGAGTGTCTAGACAGAGTAGATAGAGATAAACTGTTCCCATTGGTGGAAGGGTCAAGAACCAGAGGACACAGATTCAAGGTGACTGGCAACAGAGTCAAAGGTGACATGTGGAAAAACTTTTTTACGCAGCGTGTGGTTAGGATCTGGAATGCATGGCCTGAGAGGGTGGTGCAGGCAGACTTAATCGTGGCTTTCAGAAGGAAATTGGATAAGTACCTGAAGGAAAAAAATTGCAGGTCTGTGGGGAAAGGGCGGGGGAGTGGGAATACCTGGCCCAAGACCACCCAAAGCGGAGGAAGAGCATCTGGGAAGGCGCTGAGCACCTCGAGTCTCATTACCGAGAGCATGCAGAAACCAAGCGGAGACAGCGGAAGGAGCGTGCGGCAAACCAGACTCCCCACCCACCCTTTCCTTCAACCACTGTCTGTCCCACCTGTGACAGAGACTGTAATTCCCATATTGGACTTTACAGTCACCTGAGAACTCACTTTTAGAGTGGAAGCAAGTCTTTCTCGATTTCGAGGGACTGCCTATGATGATATGGCTTTGTAAACCAATACCATAGAAACATATTTTACCACAAAACTGACATGAATGACTCCCCAGTTGATGGTATTATCACAGCAGATTGACACTCGTTCCTCTGTCGACGTATCTCTTCTTTGTCAATCCTAGTTTGATCAAATTCGTTAACTCCCTGCTTACACACTGATCGTCACAGTTTGTGGCTTTTGATGGTTTCCTCACATGTATTGATGTCCATGCCGCAAATTATATTTCAAACGATCTTTATGTCTCTTTTTCTGACCAGCAACACTTCTTTCGCCGGAGCTCAGTGCCGAATAAAGTGGTTGTTTTCGGAGTCTGGGATTTGGTATATGGGATCAGACCAGCAAAGATGTGCATTGATAACCATAGCTTCAATACTGTTACAACTGGTTTTTGAGAAGACAAACGCATTCGTTTTACCATTATCCCAGTGAATTTGAAGTAGTTTGCGTAAGGAATGTCAGTGGAGTCTTGAGATGCCTTCTGTAAGTAACCGAGGATTCTGAGCTGTGGAGTAGGGCTGAGAGAACAATGAAGTTGTAAATCATAAGCTTCGTAGATACATTCAATACTTTTTTGTTGAAAGCCGCTGAGGTACTATTAAGGCGATGCTGAATCTCTTCATCAATGTTCGTATTCCTTGATAGATAGCTACCATGGTATGCAAAAGGTTTCTCAGTACAGCAAAACCCATAGTAGAAAATCTGCCCCAGATGCAGTTTTAAAAGCTTCCTTAAAATTGTTAGAATACTGGTGTAGCTACAAATTCCTATAAAACTATATAATGTAGAAATGTTTATGATGTGCCGAGGTTAGCACAGCCAGTTGCAGAGCTGTGCCTTCTTGTGCAAGGCTACCTGCAGCCAACCTGAATTACAGCTGCGTCATCAACATTTGTCCACTGTTCTCAGCATTTCTGCTTTTGCCTCCAATGTCTTGACCATATGACCAATATATTAGTCAGCATGGTGAGCACTTTCATCTCCTTTTACGAAAATTCCTAAAAAACAGATTATTTGGTCAATATCACATTGCTGTTTGTGGAAGCTTGCTGTGCGCAAATTGGTTGCCGCGTTTCCTACATTACAACAGTGGCTATGCTTCCAGAAGTATTTGATTGGCTGTAAAGCGCTTTGGGACATCTGGTGGTCGTGAATGGCGCACTGAGTAGGGAGCATGACTCTGCTGCAAAAATCATTGCTTTTTCCAGAACACAGTGGTTATTGATAACAACCATGTGGCCATCTAGGTAGTGGGTTCCTGCTACACATATGGCATCATCACATGCTCCTCCTTATCTGTGCATGATGTCCGATGTGGTGCTACATCCTTAAGCTCACTAACTGCATCCTCCGGGACATTTGTAGATGTGATTGTGATCGCTGGTGAGAGGGACGCGGGGTGCTGTGAGGTGTTGTCTTGTACTGGCTCATTGGTGGTGCTGGCAGGCTCTTCCAGATTTGCAATGATGGAAAGGTAAGAGCTTTAGGCTGCTGACTCTAAGTCGCACCTTCAAGCAGTGCTTCCACAGCAAGATATTCTGTGCAATGTTTGTGTAGTTGTGTGTATGCCTACATGTGACTGAGTGCAAAATGACACAAGGCACAATGGGAGCAGGGTGGTACAAGCACCAAGCTTGGGGGAGACTGCTGGATTTGCCTTTCCTTGTCCTTTTAATATTCTTCATGGCAAGAATGTCGAGGGTGGCCTTCTCACGGTGCAATTAGGGATTGTAATTTCTGGACCGTGCCCCAGTTTGAGTCTATTCCCCTGTATTATGTGCCTCTTGAGATATTGTAATATAATGACTACTTAGTGACAGACATCCTGCAGTTCATCCTGTGTGAATGTAGCTGTTCACGCAGCTAGTTTGTGTTAACAATGACTTGCTGCCGGAAGCACTTGTAAAGCGACAGTGTGCCAACTGTTTCTGTTGTAAGTGCAGGCTGTTTCCAGGTTCCATGGGTTCAGTATTAAACCCAACTGATTGTTGAGCCCTGTTATCCTCTCCTGCCAGGCGTGCTGCACTGCAGTCCTCAGGATGGTATGCAATATAAAGGAAGACATTTGAAGGGAGGGTGGCTCTGAAATGCTGCACTGGGCAACACTTCCTCATACCGCAGCCACTCCCCTTCGATAGGCATCACATGGGATTCGGCTGCTGTGCTGCTCCCATCACTTGCCCACAGACTCCTTTATCTTGCCTCCACATTTGTTTTGCTGTCCAGTGATTTTTGGCAGCTACCACTTTTGGCCCTCATGGTCTACGGGAATGTAGCCAAACATGTTCACACCACACAGCTTTTGGGAAGGCTGCCAAAGATTTTTGACTCTTATTGTAGCCATTTTTCTCAAAATGGCTCATTTATTTAAATCCAAGCTGCAACCCTTTAAGAACTGCCGTTGCTCCAAAGATTCTGCCCCTGACACAATTCAAGCTGGGGGTTTGCTCAGCATACTTCGTTAAGGTGTATCTCGAGTGATGTGACCGTGTTGGCTGTTTTTAAAATTTGGGGCAAGTGCAAAACTTATAGCGCACAGTTTTTGCTCCCTGAACAAGATAATATGGGTCATAATTTTAGAAAAAATTGAAGCGGTCCCTTAAAATATGAGTGATTATATCACACAAAAGGTTCACTAAATAATACTGGAGACTTCTGTTTATCTGTAATACGCTCTGTGATAATCAAATGCTGATGGCAGCTGCCTAGGTTAATGTGGATATGAATTTCCATGTGGATGAGATAGACATTTAAGCTGACATCCTGTATCCTGTCATATCGCCATTGTAAGCTGTGGAGACCCAACAATTATACAAGATTTATGGTAGATCCACAGTCTCTCCAAGGATGTAAAAGTACAAATTTGCACTTTAGAGCACTCGGTGACGTATAAACACATCAATCCAATCAGGATATAAACAGAACAAATACATGTACAGTACCCGAAAGCCATGGTTTTGAAATGGATCTGTTTCCTTGCAGCCTACTCCAGTTGGGCTGCATTCCAACCCTTTGTGTGTCATGCTGAAGTGTAGTGAGGTTCATTCGATGGACTGAAGCTGGTATGCTCCGTAGATTGCAGTAAAATACACTGATGGCGCCCTGGGATCTGTATTAAGAGGGGAATACAGTTAATAGCATTGTTATGTGCCCCTTAATTTTATATATGAAGTACCTGAAGTTGCTGTCCAGTATCATTGGGAATGGATATGGTAGTCTGTGGGTAGCCCTCCCAATTCATGGCCTCATTGGAGGGGAAAGTAGTCACTGAAAACAGAATTCTTCATAAAATGTTGTCCCATTGGCTAGCTCTGACCTGCCATTTTTTTTTCTTCAATTATTTTCCCCCTCTTTTGGTTTATATGACCATTTTTCATGTGGGAGCCTAGACAGGCTATTGGACAATGGGACTACTATCAGCCAGGTCCAGTCAGGTCTCACTTGTGCATTTACCAACATGGGTCAATTGATAATATTCACAAATAGGAATCTAGGATCCCTTTCTGCTTCCTTTCCCAGTAACACATAAGCAGTTGTGATAAGACCTGCAGTTTAATGAGAAAGAACTTGCATTTTTATAGCATCTTTTACAACCTCAGGATGCCCCAAGTGAATGAAGTACAGCCAATGAAGTACTTTTGAAGTGTAGTCACTATTGTTATGTAGGAATAATGCGATAATGTAGTTTATAACACGCATTTAAGAACAAAAGAGGTGTGAAAATTTCCATGACTGTATAAGCATCTTGTACAAACTATATAATGTAGGGTTCAAATGAATATAGTTCCCTTGCTGCCAATGTCACATATATAATGTACTTTTGTGGGGGTTGTAAGAAAATAGAATACAGTGCAATATTCATTCCTACCCTTTCACGTTGACTGTGTGTAATGGGTGTCTCAACTTTGAATGAATTACTCTGACATGAAGCTGTGTTGGAGGCCACCTATTGACCCCAATATTTTCAGGGAGGCGTGGAGGGAACGGAGGATGCCAGAAATGATTGAAGAACCTAGCAAGGCCGGGAATGCGGAGGTCCTAATAAATTCAACGGCAGGAACTCATAATCATTTAAAAAATCCAGTTCCCACCCAGTAGCCGGCCAAATTGACAGCCTGACCGACAGCCACGAGAGTAGACCAGCGGCAGGAGGCTGCAGCCAGAGACCTTTTGGGGCAGGCTGTAGATCAGAGATGGGGGCGGGGTTGGTCGTGATCGCGGGGCATGCTGCAGATTTGGGGTTGATGGGCGAGGAGGAGATCAGCGATTGTGGTGCGGGGGTTGGGGGGGAAGAGAGGCCGCAATCGGCAGAAGGGAGGCCGAAGGCATCATTGAGGGGCAATTCTACTCCTCCTGGCCCACAAGGGATGTGATGAAAAGCACGTAACTTCTGGAGCCGGCTGCTCCGGCCTCTCTTTTACTGCTCGGTTTCCCCGAGCATCGGGGAAACCCGGCCCGCAGCAGTTAAATTGGAATCAGGCTCCCAATTGCACTGTGAGAGCCTAATTTAAATATGTTAATGAAATGCCCCGCCCCTACAAGGCAGGATGCTCGGACAGTGTGTTACCCATCCCCGTAAAAATGGTGGCAGGCATGCATGTGTTGAGCTATGGTCGCTTTTCGCCTGTTTTAGGGTTTAGTCCCACCCCCCTGACCTCCTCCCGTCCGTCGTGGGAAGGGGGAGGGCTTTAATATCGAGGCATTGAGAAAGATTCAATCAGAGCCAAAGGTTCCAGTATGGAGGAGTTTCATACTGTACAAATGACAAGAGTCATATGAGAGTCTAAGAGGGATGACTCATATCGGTTTCATCAGAGTCTGTTAACAAGGGCATTGTTAACACAAACTATTATTTGAAACTTAATTGTAGAAGTAGAATTAGATTAAAAACTAGTAAAAGATCATTTTAGGGTTGATGTCAGGAACTTTTTCCTCACACAGAATCATCAATGTGTGGAATAAATGTTCTGATTGAGTAGTGGATGAAAATTCTGGATTAATTAGCAGTGTTAGCTGTGGCTCAGTGGGCAGCACACTCGTCTACGAGTTATAAGAACATAAGAAATAGGCCATTAGCCCCCTCGAGCCTGCTCTGCCATTTAATAAGATCATGGCTGATCTGATCATGGAATCAGCTCCACTTCCCTGCCCGCTCCCCATAATCCTTTACTCCCTTATCTCTCAAAAATCTGTCTATCTCCGCCTTAAATATATTCAATGACACAGCCTCCCCAGCTCTCTGGGCAGAGAATTCCATAGGTTTACAACCCTCTGGGAGAAGAAATTCCTCCCCATATCAGTTTTAAATGCGCGGCCCCTTATTCTGAGACTATGTCCTCTAGTTTTAGTTCCCCCTATGAGTGGAAATAACCTCCCTGCATCCATCTTGTTGAGCCTCCTCATTATCTTATATGCTTCGATAAGATCACTTCTCATTCTTCTGAATTCCAATGAGTATAGGCCCAACCTACTCAGCCTATCTTCATAAGTCAACCCCCTCATCTCCGGAATCAACCTAGTGAACCTTTACTGAACAGCCTCCGAATGCAAGTATATACTTCCTTAAATACGGAGACCAAAACTGTACGCAGTACTCTAGGTGTGGCCTCACCAATACCCTGTACAGTTATAAAAGGACTTCTCTGCTTTTATACTCTCTTCCCCTTGCAATAAAGGCCAACATTCCAATTGCCTTCCTGATTACTTGCTGTACCTGCATACTAACTTTTTGTGTTTCGTGCACAAGGACCCCAGGCCCCTCTGTACTGCAGCACTTTGCAATTTTTCTCTATTTAAATTATAATTTGTTTTTCTACTTTTACTGCCAAAGTGGATAACCTCATATTTTCCCACATTATACTCTATCTGCCAAAGTTTTTCCCATTCACTTAATCTGTCTATATCCCTTTGCAGATTTTTTGTGTCCTCCTCACAATTTGTTTTCCCATTCATCTTTGTATCATCATCAAACTTGGCTACATTATACTCGGTCCCTTCATCCAAGTCATTAATATAGATTGTAAATAGATGAGGCCCCAGCATCAATCCCTGCGACGCCCATTAGTTACTGTTTGCCAACCGGAAAATGATCCATTTATCCCAACTCTCTGCTTTCTGTTAGTTAGCCAATCCTCTATCCATGCTAATATATTACCTCCAATCCCGTGAACTTTTATCTTGTGCAGTAACCTTTTATGTGGCAGCTTATCGAATGCCTTCTCGAAATCCAAAAACACCACATCCACTGATTCCCCCTCATCCACCCTGCTCGTTACATCCTCAAAGAACTCCAGCAATGTTGTCAATCATGATTTCCCTTTCATAAAACCCTGCTGACTCTGCTTGATTGAATTATGCTTTTCCAAATGTCTGCTAATGCTTCCTTAATAATGGACTCCAGCATTTTCCCAACGATTGTGGGTTCAAGTCCCACTTCCCTAGTCACCAATTCTGTCGCCCTCTCTGGCCAGTGTTTCAGTTGAATCAGACTGTTCGCAACCTCCCCGTCCTAGTTCAGTCTGAGCCAACACTAACACCGCCTACTTCCACCTCCATAATATATCCTATCATCACCTCCCTCTCAGTCGATCTGCTGCTGAAACCCTCATCCATCTTTTGTTACCTCCAGATGCAACAATTTTAGTGCTCTCCTGGCTGGCCTTCCCTCTTCCACCCTCCATAAACTTAAGCTTCACCAATAATCTGCTGCCTATATCCTAATTCGTACCATTCCATTCACGCATCACCCCTGTGCTTGCAAACCTACTTTGGCTCCTGTTCCAGCAATGCTGTGATTTAAAAATTCTCATCCTCGTGTTCAAATCCCTCCATGGCCTCTCCCCTCCCTATCTTTGTATCCTCCTCCAGCCAAGCAACCCTCCGAGAACTTGGCATTCCTCCAACTCTGGCCTCTTATGTATCCTCACTTCAGTCTCCCCACCATTGGCAGCTGTGCCTTCTAACATCTTGGCCTTAAATTCTGGAATTCCCTCCCTAAACTTTTCCATCTCTTAACAACAACAACTTGTATTTATATAGCACCTTTAACATAGTAAAATGTCCCAAGGCACTTCACAGGAGTATTTTAAGACAAAACAAATATATTTGACACTGAGCCACACGAAGAAGAAAATATAGCAGATGACCAAAAGCTCCATTGAGACACTCCTTAAAACTACCTCTTTGACCAACCTGCCCTTGTGTCTCCTTCATTGGTTTGGTGTCAATCTTTTTATGATTACGCTCCTGTGACACACCTTGGGATGTTTTATTATGTTAAAGGTGGTATACAAATGCAAATTACTGTTGTAAGTATCTATTAATACGCACATGTGTGTGCACTGGTGTTATTACTTTGAGAGGATTGCCACTGACTCCTAGCTCGTATACCTTGGCTAACATGAATGAGGCAACATTATTTGATGGGGTTAATTAAAGCAACACCTTCAATATATAATGGATGAAATCATATGCAAATGGTATTTCATTTGAATGACAGTTTTACTCTGAAAGACTGATGTGGCACTCCTGGGAAGAGCCAAAACATTGCGCTATCACCCCAGAATTTCCATATGACTTGGCACATCTCTGTTTCACAGATGTCAATTGGGTTTAAATCATCCAATTGAACAGCACTCTCTTTGAGAAAAATTATTAAAACCTGCAGGCACATGTCTGAAGGCACGTAGCTTGCCCTTTTTGTTTAGAACTAATTGCATTAATTATTGTGGAGAATTTTCCAACTGTACATTATTGAGAGTGTTGCATCTCCAATTTATACCTATTCCACCTAAAACAGAACATGCATCGGAAGGAATGTGTTGTTCAACTTGTGAAAGTTCTAATTAGAAATGGTTTAAATGTGCTAAAACACTAATTTAAAAAAACTGAAAATGTAATAACTGAAATTAATTAATTCTGCTACTTTGGCCTTGGACACAGGCTTTGATTCGTTGATGTTTTTCAGCTGTATATTGTTTATTAAGTTGTTAACCTTTTGGGGGCTGTGTCAGCTTTTTATGAAGTTTTGTAGGTTGACATGTATGTATATGTGAATGGGTAACATTGGCTGCAGGTAGCAGATTGAACTCCAATGCTCACGTTGCCAAGTTTTTGCTGGACTGAATTCAGCTAGAAAGCAACTCTGCAGCCAATACTGACCAAAACCACAATGGGACTGCTGTAAATGCTCAAACCACTGCCTGTGATCTTCATACCATAATATCAATATTCTGACAATGTAAACTCAACTTAGCTGAACCGTTGATATCTCGTACACCTTCAGGTCAAAGCACCTGATGTCCCTGCACTGATATCCTCACTCTACATCTGTGAGTTTGGGTTTTAGAGGTCTCAGATTTGCAGTAGTGTTAGCATCAAAAGGCTACAGACCATGCAGTGGGAACAAGAGCATTCACAAGATTCTGGTAGAATATGAGTATACCCATTCAATGAACAATTAATGATTAAATTACTAGTTCTTTCTGCCAGGCAAGTTAGTAGATACTATACATATTGTAAACTACTGGTAGTAGTGATGCTTTAAACTTTTAGAATCATTGTAATTTTAGGTGGTTTAAAAATAAAAAATTGTAAAATACAGTGGATACATATTTCCTTGGAAAGTGAAGTATGTCCTTGTGGCATCCTATGATGTGGCCTGGACCAGAGATTGTAAAGAATGTGCCTTCATTAATAGACGCCATGCCTCTGTGCTGTGTGGTTATCTAAAAGAGGCCTTGAAGGAAACAATTTATCCCATGCTCGTCCCATTGATTTAACTTGCAAATTTTTCCAAGGGAGCAAGCTGGTGGATAATGTTGATAATGTACATATGGAGAAGTGGATGCAACAGAGCTGATTTTTTTATTGTAGCTATCAAGGGAGCTCTTTTGACACTTTTATCGTTGATTCAGTCTCTGCTGTGGCAACACACCGCTCATGTGGGTGGGTCCGAAGTTATTTATTTTTTTCTCTCTTCCTCTTTCGGTCCCCTAATGCCAAACACCATCTGCAGTTGAAATAGTCCTGGAAATAATTCTGGTAGACTGTGATTTCTTGTTGTACAAGTTATGGATCCAAATGTGGCCAGGAGTTGCTCCGTTTTTTTTGGAGTAACTTGATTTTTTTGGAGTATCTTAAAAATCGCAATTCTGCACATTTAATTTGCGCCAGTGTAAGTGAGTTAGTTAGGATTTTCTTTAGTTTCGTTTTTGTTTTCAAAAAGAGGCCACCTATGCCTGTTTTGGCCATTTAAGCTAGTTTGGACAGTTAACAGTTACTCCAAACTAACTTAGGCCAGCATATGTGGCCACTTGTGACCGCACAGAAAAACCTTGCTGAGAGTTAAGAAATCAGCGCAGGTAAGTACATTTAAAGCACCAAGCACTAAACAAAGCACAAAAATAAGCATCCAATAACAAATAAAAAATACAAGAAAGCTGAGAGGACCGGCACCTAGCACTAAGACTTACAAAGCATTAAAGAAAGCACAAAAAGTAATAAGCAATGAATTAACAAATAAAAATTAGAAGGAATCCTGCACCTAAAGCATCAAGACTTACAAAGCATTAAACAAAGCACAAAAAGTAATAAGCAATGAATTAACAAATAAAAATTAGAAGGAACCCTGCACCTAAAGCACCAAGACCAAAGTAATAAGCAATCAATCAATAACAAATAAAAAGGTCGATGAATTGGCAAGGCCCTGAGGTCGGTGAGTCGGGACCCTGAGGTCGGTGAGCTACATGTGTGCAGCTTTCACTCGCTGTTCCTCTGGCTCCGTACGCCTCAATCTCGATGCCGTGCCGCTCCGCTCCGCTCCCCGCCGGCCGACACTCCGAGCCCTGCATTATTGGTGAGGAGTAATCACCTGGAGAAGTCCTTTTGGATTTAGCTGTCAACAGCTCTTTCTCACTATGTAGATCTGCTCCCTGTGATATACCCTCAATCTTCTACTGACTGCTAATCAACTTGCATGCATGTGCAGTTGCAGCTCCGAGAAAGCTCAGAATCTCTTTAGTGACCTTAAACTGGGGTCTCAAGAGATTTCGTGCAACCCAGAAGGAAAAATGAAAAATGGACCATATAATCAATAACTAAACAAATAAAAAATAGAAGTCCTACCTTCAGCGGGCCGCCGATGAGGGAGCCCATTCGGCCAGGGATAAGGGCGGCGTGCTTTGGGCCCCTCCCACACAGCCTGCAGAGCACACACAGAGATTCTGGGGGCGAGGAGCTACTGCGCATGCGTACACACTCTAGTGCGCATGTGCAGAGGTCCCGGCACTGTTTTCAGCGCCTGGACTGGGCTCCGCCCCCGAATCCAATGGCCATGCTGCGCCACCATCGAGGAGATGCTGGGCAGTGGATAAGCTCGGCCTGAAGGTTTTTAGCGCCCTAATCGGTGTACAAAAGCGCCGCACCACTGGTGAGTGTACCAGAAATCTCTACTGGCCAAATTTGGGTCCAAGAAGAGGCACTTTGAAAATGAAAAATTGTAAAATACAGTGGATACATACTTGTGTTACATCAGATATGTGGAGAAGATGTAGCTTTTGCTCCCTATCAGTTCAGAATGTTTCCTTCTCTGAATTGGCTTACAACACAGGGTTTTATGAGGCAACACATAGGGTTGTTATGACTACACATCATAGGAAACATAGACTATATACTGTCTTTGTACACAACAACAATAAATTACATTTATATACCACCTTTAAAGTAGTAAAACGCCCCAAGGCGCTTCACCAAAGAGTTATCAAACAAAATTTGACACCGAGCCACATAAGGTGGCCTAAAGCTTGGTCAAAGAGGTAGGTTTTAAGGGGCGTCTTAAAGAAGGATGGAGAGGCAGAGAGGTTTAGGGAGGGAGTTCTAGAGCTTAAGGTCTAGGCAGCTAAAGGCCCGGCGATCAATGGTGGAACGATTAAAATCATGGATGGTCAGAATTGGCGGAGTACAGCAAACTCGGAGAATTGTAGGGCTGGAGGAAATTACAAAGATAAAAGCGAGGCCATGGAGGGATTTGAAAATAAGGATGAGAATTATTTAAGTGTAAACATATTAGACATGATGCAGGGGGAAGCTACATTTCAATTTTGCAAGGAGGAGGATGTACAGTTTGTCATCGGCCATGGTTGGCTTTTTTTCCTGGTAAGTTAAGCCTGTTCTTCAGGCAGCTCATGTCTCGTGCAATTGTTGTTGAGGGTATTGGGCATCATACTCGCCAATGACGATTTTGGCTGGTCACTGGGAGGAATGAATTGCCAGTCTGATGTTTCCTTCCCCCACTTGACACCTGTTTGGCATTTGCCACCTCAGCAGAAAAGAGCAGGAAATCAAACCTGCATGCCTCTCCTTTATACTACTGTGTTTGTCAAAGCCTACTGCCAATGCGATGCGTCCATGGTTGATTTTTATGTCACAGGAGACACCCCGAGAGTTTTATGAGAGTGGCAGACTATAATTGGCACAAAATGTCACTGATATTCATGTAGAGTCTGGTTTATCATACAACTGCTTGGTGGAAGCACGGCAAATGAGGGTATGGGGCCCAGAAGAGCCGAGGGCCCAGGGGCAGCATGGGCCGGCCCACACTGCAATATGTGTGCGCACTCGGTCCGTGCAGCAGAGCAGATCTCCAGTCCTGGTTAACCCTTGCCACTGGATAAAGGCCTAGCTTTGTCAAGCCCGTGTGATGGCTTTTGTGCAACGGTCACCACACGTTAAAAAAAAATGCATGCACAGGCATCTTCCACCCTTTCAACTGGAGTTCAGGACTGGAATATCGTGTCCTTCATTGAAACATCTGTGAACTCATGTAGCAGCTAGTCATCCTCATTCGAGGGACTGCCTATGATGATGATACACAAAACCCTGTGTTGTAAGCCAATTCAGAGAAGGAAACATTCTGAACTGATATGGAGCAAGAACTATATCTTCTCCACAAATCTAAACCAATGTGACAATAACATGACTGGACTGTAAACTGATGTGATTCTCACTGATCCAGCTAAATGTCCCATGTTTACTGAACACCCGAGATAAACACTGCAGTAAGCACTATACTAAGAAAGTTGCAGATATATATGATTCTCCAAACTCCCATTACTTATATGCTGACATTCAAATGACATGTTTATGCCAAATATGGTACATATATGATATTTTTATGGCACTGGGTTTATTACATATAATACATGAAGAATCTGATCAGTGCATTGCTGTAGCAGCATTTCATCTGAAATTATTGTTTTAATGTAATTAATATAATTGCTATTAAAAATCACTTTCAGTTGCTTGCTTTCCAGCAACTAACAATGGAACTAATGCCGTTTATGTATTGGAGAAGCACATTGGCATGCTATATAAATTGCCCAGTTTATATTGCAGGCTGCTTTCTCTGCACCACCAGTTGCAGCATTTATGTTGTGTCAGAGGCATGACTGAAACCATTTACATTGGTTTACACTACCTGCTGTGAAGTGTGGCTGCATTGGGCTAGAATCTGCTGGAAAAATGCGCCACAGTAATGGTGCATCTAGGGCGCACGCCATTACTATTTCCAGGACATTATGGTGTGAGTACATTAATTATGTCATGGCAAGATATCCTGGGACCTCCGGCACCACACTGCTGTGAGCTTTGCCGAAACCAGGAGAATTCCATAAATCATAGCTCCGTCCCCCCCACCTGTCCCCACCCACCATCCCCATGGCAATATCCAAGTTTGACCTTCACTAATACTTAGACTGAACCAGAACTGCGCTGGTGACCTGGTAGTGATGCGATTTATTACTGCAGGATCGATTTCCCGAAGCAAGGATCTTTTTACTGATCTTTGCTGATTTATTTAGCTACTGCAAGAATAATTATCTTTCAGACATATTAGCTGGCTGCAGAGTTTCCTCTTAAATGGAATAGAATTTTTGAAAAACGTTTAATGTTTGTATCGATTCACTGATCTTTGGTCCCATAACCATGCCAATCGCTAATTTCTTTCAGAATTCATATTGATAAGTACATTCACAATCCCATCAATATGGAATTAAACCAGTAATTATGTAAAATTGGTCTATCTAAAGAGTTAAGAAATCTATCGGAGACCATACTGGATGTATGTGACATTCAGCCTGGCATCTGCTATTTAGATATTGAAATGAGGCTTGTGTCTGCCAAAAGTGCAGCTTCCATTTGCCTGGCTATGGTGCTTGCTGTAAAATCTGGCATGTTGTGAATCCAGAGCAAAGGCCTCCATTCCCATATTTGTGACTCACATTCATGTTAAGTGAGGCTCCATGCTACCAGCAAAGCTTTGCAATGCTGAGCAGCGTGTGGTGGCCCGGCCTGGAAATTGGCGCGGTCCCAGCCTGCAAGACCATCAGCAGGCCGGGGCCATTAGAGGGAGCAGCGTGCAGCGGCATGCCACTGCGGGGAGCAGTGTGTGCTGCTGCAGGAGAGCAATGGCTGACTGTAGTGCGGGCAGTGCGGGCAGGTACAGCAGGAGTGGTGAGGTCAGGGCGAAGGAGTGGCAAGAGTTCGTAGAGGGATGTGATCAGGGCCCAGGAGAGGCGAGAGTTCGGGGCCCAGAAGAGGTGTGGGCCCAGGCACAGTACGGGCCAGCCCACACTGTGATATGTGTGTGCACTAGGTCCGTGCAGCAGAGCTGGTCTCCAGTCATCTTGGTTGATCCTTGCCACTGGACCAAGACCTAGCTCTGTCAAGCTCATGTGGTGGCTGGTGTGCAACGGGCACCACACGTTAAAAAAATCCACGCACAGGCAACTGCCACCCTTCAAGATGTAGTTCGGGATCCGGAGTATTAGGTCCTCCAACCTGTGAACTCATCCCTTTTCGGCATGGAAGCAAGTCATCCTCGTTTCGAGGGACTGCCTCTGATGATGATGCAATGCTGAGCCTTAAATCTACGGAGGCTATGCTGAGACTTGATAATGCACTGATCAGATGAAACTTGGAGTACTGCATACAATTTTGGGATCACACTTCAAATGGGACTTAGTTGCATTGGAGAGGGCATAGAGATTAGCAGCAAGAATTATACAAATTATAAGAGGGTTGAGCTATGAGGAAAGATCAGAGAAATACAAGGTCGAGACAGGTAGTTAAAGGGGACCAACCATTGAGTTTATAAGGTATTAAATGGTAAAGATAAGATGTACACAGAATATGACTTGAAGGTAAGTCAGGGCAGTTAGACAAGAGGATATTAATCTAAATTAGTGAAAATGTAATTCAAACCTACATTAGAAACACCATTTTTACTCAAATGATAAACATTTGGAATAATCTAATGGTTAAAATAGTCAATTCAAAGATCATTGGAGTATTTGAAATACTCTACATGGCATGGTAGTTTATTGGTTATAGTTCTAATCGAGCAATCCGGAATTCAAATCCCACCATTGTGAAATTTAATTCAATAAAATCTGGTACATTTTATGCTTGCACCAGAAGGAAAATGGTCATGAAGCTTTTGATCTGTTACTTAAAAACCCAACTAGGAAAAGAAAACTGGCACTCCGACCTGGTCTGGCCTCTATAGGGATGGACAATAACTGCTGCCAAGCTAACATCACCCATATCCCAAGGCCAAACAAAAGCAAAAAGTTGGATGCTGTACTGTGTGAGTTTGATTCTGGGCCAAATGGTTGTTGACTTTAAATATATCTCTGCATGAGATTGCAATGGCACAGCATGGAATCAAACATCCATCACACAACACTGCCTCCACCACCGTCGTGAACTTGCACCACACAGTTTAAAGTACCTGATATATGGCTCAAAATGCACTGGGCTCTGCTAAATTTCTGATATATAGCATCAAAGCGCGACCATATGGCTGCACAATTTGGCAGATTGTCAATAAGCTTGTAATAAATTTCCATGCCGCAAAAATCAATGACCAAGAAGCTTTGTGACATACTTCAAACAGAGTGGGTAACAAATAAACCGAAGTACCATCAAAACAGTGTATGGAAAAGAAATTACATTTTTATGTATCTGAATAACCTTTTGTCATATTCTTGTTGCAGGAGATCAGATACTCTGAATTATTACTTGGCCTTAATCCTAATTATGCGATAAGTGCCATTTGCATTAACACGCACTCGTGTTCCTCCATCCTCCTCCATCCTCCCCCACCTCCCCGCCACTCTCTGTCTCTCTTGCAGCCTCTCCCCTTTAGAGACATTTATCAACATACAGCTTTGATTTCATACTTTGTACAACCGTGCTATAAAATTCAGTGCAGACTGACATGGTGTTGATGCTGTTGGCAACTCAACTCCTCGAGGTTTGAGCTTCTCACACTGACTACAGTCTACTGATAATTTAGCTATTTTTTGCACTAAATATATGAATTATGCAATAATTTGAGTTGAACAATGTAAATAAAATGGCAAAATGGGAATTTAATGCTAAAAAAGTTTGAGCAGGCAACTTTGAATCAAGAGTAGGCCATATAAAGGCATTCGAGCTAGAAATAAAGAAAGTTTGTTACAATAACTCTTAACGTCCAGCAGTTTGCGATTCTGCAATTATTGCAACATGGAGTTATGTTTGGGAGATCCACAAAGGGAAAAAAAAACAAGTTGACACAAAACTTAAAACAACACAGATCAATATAGCTGGTAAGTCAGAGACATAATGATTGCAGCCTGAAAACTTGCAGCAACTCGTGCTACCACTCACTCAGCACAGCCTGGAATAAAATGTACCACGATGAACTATCACCAGTTAATTACACTTAATCAATTACAGATAGAAAGCTCTTATTCAATTATAGGAGAAGGGATCCATATCCAATCTTTCTGGATGAAATGTGAATTTAGGCATGTCATAGAATTTGCAGCTAAGAAATTGTCAAATTTCTCAAAACAAAATGCTTTGTTGATAACTCGAAGGTTTACATCTATATAGTGCTCCTCGTGTAAAATAACTTCTGCAAGTGCTTTACAGGACGAGGTTGATGCTGAACCTCAAGTAAAGGAATTTGGGGTGCTGACTGAAAGCATAGTCAAAAAGAGAGAGGTTTGTGGAAGCTCTTGGAATCGAGGAAAGAGGCAAAGTGATTTTGGAAGGGAGTTGCAGAGGGCAGAGATGCAGTGCCAATAGTGGAGCTGAAGGAGGAAGGGGATGAGTGGCATAAGCAACTGGAGAACATTTCCCAGGTAGGATTTGACAAGAATCTTTAAAATTAGCTGAAGTTTGTAAAGGTGGAGGTGAGGAGGCTGGCAAGGAGAGAGTTTGAGAAATGCATCCTCAAAGTGCCACTGAAACCCACATCATTGTTTCCATCAGCAGGAGTGTGTTATGGAAGGTGGAAGAAGGCAACCTTGGCAACAGCCCAGGTGTGGGATAGAAACCTCCTTGTAGGATCAAAGAGGAGGGAGAGAGAAAACGGGGATTAAAAAAGAAGGGAGTGAGAAAACCGGGAATTATAGACCGGTGAGCCTGACAACAGTAGTGGGGAAAATGTTGGCATCAATTATTAAAGACGTAATAGCAGCGCATTTGGAAAGCAGTGACAGGATCGGACCACGTCAGCATGGATTTATGAAAGGGAAATCATGTTTGACAAATCTTCTAGAATTTTTTGAGGCTGTAACTAGTAGAGTGGACAAGGGAGAACCAGTGGATGTGGTGTATTTGGACTTTCAAAAGGCTTTTGACAAGGTCCCACACAAGAGATTAGTGTGCAAAATTAAAGCACATGGTCTTGGGGGTGATGTATTGACGTGGATAGAGAACTGGTTGGCAGACAGGAAGCAGAGAGTCGGGTTAAACGGATCCTTTTCAGATTGGCAGGCAGTGACTAGTGGGGTACTGCAGGGTTCAGTGCTGGGACCCCAGCTCTTTACAATATACATTAATGATTTAGACGAAGGAATTGAATGTAATATCTCCAAGTTTGCAGATGACACTAAGCTGGATGGCAGTGTGGGCTGTGAGCAGGATTCTAAGAGGCTGCAGGTTAGGTGAGTGGGCAAATGCATGGCAGATGCAGTATAATGTAGATAAATGTGAGGTTATCCACTTTGGTGGCAAAAACAGGAAGGCAGAATATTATCTGAATGGTAACAGATTAGGAAAAGGGGAGGTGCAATGAGACCTGGGTGTCATGGTACATCAGTCATTGAAAATGGCATGTTAGCCTTCATAGTGAGAGGAATTGAGTATAGGAGCAGGGAGGTCTTACTGCAGTTGTTCAGGGCCTTGGTAAGGCCACACCTTGAATATTGTGTACAGCTTTGGTCTCCTAATCTGAGGAAGGACATTCTTGCTATTGAGGGAGTGCAGCGAAGGTTCACCAGACTGATTCCCAGGATGGCAGGACTGACATATGAAGAAAGACTGGATTGACTAGGCTTATACTCACTGGAATTTAGAAGAATGAGAGGGGATCTCATAGAAACATATAAAATTCTGACTGTATTGGACAGGTTAGATGCAGGAAGAATGTTCCCGATGTTGGGGATGTCCAGAACCAGGAGTCACAATCTAAAGATAAGGGGTAAGGCATTTAGGACCGAGATGAGGAGAAACTTCTTCACTCAGAGAATTGTGAACCTGTGGAATTCTCTATCACAGAAAGTTGTTGAGGCCAGTTCATTCGATATATTCAAAAGGGAGTTAGATGTGGCCCTTACAGCTAAAGGGATCAAGGGGAATGGAGAGAAAGCAGGACTGGGGTAGTGAAGTTGCATGATTAGCCACGATCGTATTGAATGGTGGTGCAGGCTCGAAGGGCCGAATGGCCTACTCCTGTGGTGTCCTTACACCCTGCTATCGAATCACACGAGGCATGTACTGCAGACAAGGTCATTGTGTGACCTGAACCTTTATTCCCAGGACCAAGAAGTGATGACCCTCCGTGGGACCTCCCTTTATATACCTGGATGACCAGATGAGGAGTGTCTCCCACAAGTTCACCCCCTGTGGTCAAGGTGTGCATTACTCAGGTGTATACAGTATACAGTGTTGTTACAAAAAAGGTTACAGTTGTGTGAAGGTTACAAACATGACATCACCTCCCCCCAACGTCTTTGGGTCAAAGATTGAGTCTTTCAGGCGGTCGACGCTCTCTTGTGGAGTGCCGCAGTTGGGGCTCTGGTGGTTGGGCCTTGTCATGCATCCCTGTCGCCTGAGGTGATTCCGGCCAGTCCGGGCTGGCCGCAGGGATTGTGCATGCTGGTGAATGTCCTTGTTGCTCGTTCTCTGGCAGTGGTGTGGGTAGCAGCTCATGATCTTCCTCAGGTTCCTCAGTGTCCATTGCTGAATCTTTTCTTTACTTGGTCCAGATGTTTGCAGCATATCTGCCCATTGTTAAGTCTGACCACTATGACCCTATTCCCCTCTTTGCCAATTACAGTACCCTCAAGCCACTTGGGTCCCAAAGCATGATTGAGAACAAATATAGGGCATCACTTTCTATGCATCTCCCCACTGCGTTGCGATCATGGCACTCGATTTGGGACTGGCGCTTGCCCTCAACAATGTCTATCAGGGCTGGGTGAATGAGGGACAGCCGCGTTTTAAGCGTGCATTTCATGAGTAGTTCCGCGGGCGGGACTCCCGTGAGCGAATGCGGTGGGACCTATAGGTCAGCAGGAGGCGCGATAGGCGGTACTGAAGGGAGGGTCCTTGAATCCGGAGCATGCCCTGTTTTATAATTTGCACCGCATGTTCTACCTGGCCATTGGAAGCCGGCTTGAATGGTGCTGTCCTGACATGTTTGATATCATTGCCCGACATAAACTCTTGGAATTCATAGCTCGTGAAACACGGCCCGTTATCGCTAACCAGGCTGTCCAGCAAGCTGTGGGTCGCAAAGACCGTATGCAGACTCTCCACGGGGGTGGATGTCGTGCACAAATTCAATATGATGCACTCAATCCATTTCGAGTACGCATCGACAACAATCAGGAACATTTTTCCCATGAACGGGCCCGCGTAGTCGATGTGAATACGTGACCATGGCCTGGTGGGCCAAGGCCACGGGCTGAGTGGGGCCTCCCTGGGGGCATTACCTTGCTGAGCACACGTCGTGCACCTGCGAACCCAGTGTTCCAGGTCTGAGTCAATTCCTGGCCACCATACATGTGACCAGGCAATGGCCTTCATTAGCACAATGCCTGGGTGCTCGCTGTGGAGTTCCCTGATAAATGCCTCCCTGCCCTTCTGGGGCATGACTACCCGGCTGCCCCATAGCAGGCAGTCAGCTTGATGGAGAGCTCGTCCATCCATCTGTGGAACGGCCTGACCTCCTCGGGGCACGCTCTGTGTGCGGGTGCCCAATCCCCAGTCAGGACACATTTCTTTATCAGGGTTGGGAAAGGGTCTCTGTTGGTCCAGATTTTGATCTGGCAGCCTGTGATAGGGGAACCTGCGGTGTCGAAAGCCTCAATGGCCATGACCATCTCTGCGCTTTGCTCCGACGTCCCCTACGTGGTCACCAGTGGGAGCCTGCTGAGCACGTCAGCGCAATTTCGGTGCCTGGCCGGTGCCGTATGGTGTAGTCATACGTAGCCAGCGTGAGAACCCATCGTTGTATGCGAGCAGACGCATTGGCATTGATAGCCTTGCTGTCGGACAAAAGGGATGTTAACAGCTTGTGGTCCGTTTCTAACTCGAACCTTCTGCCAAAAAGGTACTGGTGCATCTTTTTCACCCCATAGACACATGCTGCTTCCTTTTCAACCATCCCTTACCCCCTTTTTGCTTGGGAGAGCGACCCGGAGGCATAAGCCACAGATTGGAGTTGGCCCTCACCGTTGCTCTGCTGCAACACGCACCCAACCCCACAGGATGATGCATCACATGTCAAAAGGAATGGGGTACTGAAGTTGCATGCTCAGCCATGAACTCATTGAATGGCGGTGCAGGCTAGAAGGGCCGAATGGCCTACTCCTGCACCTATTTTCTATGTTTCTATGTAAAACCAATTTCTTACAGGGGTCGTACAGGGTCAATAACTTATTAGAACAAAGTAGGTTCCGCGCCTGATTGAAAGCCCGTTCCTGACAGTCCCCCCAAAACCAATCGCAACCTTTACGCAGGAGCACATGTAGCGGCTCTAGCAATGTACTTAAGTTCGGCAAAAAGTTCCCGAAATAATTCAATAGTCCCAGAAATGAACGCAACTCCGATGTGTTGCTGGGCCTGGGCATGCGACGGATCACCTCCGTTTTAGATTTGGTAGGCCGGATCCCGTCTGCAGCAACCCTCCTGCCCAAAAACACGACCTCTGGGGCCAAAAACACACACTTGGACTTTTTTAGTCGCAAGCCTACTCGGCCCAGTCGGAGTAGCACCTCCTCCAGGTTGCGGAGGTGTTCCTCGGTGTCTCGACCCATGATTAGGATGTCATCTTGGAATACGATTGATCCAGGGATGGATTTAAGCAAGCCCTCGATGTTCCTCTGGAAGATAGCGGCCGCTGAACGAATGCCGAATGGACACCTGTTGTAAACAAATAGCCCCATGTATGTAGTGATGGTGGTCAAAAGCTTGGCTTCTTCAGCCAGTTCCTGAGTCATGTAGGCTGAGGTGAGGTCCAACTTGGTGAGCAGCTTGCCACCTGCCAGCGTGGCAAAAAGGTCCTCTGCTCTCGGAAGTGGGTATTGGTCCTGTAGTGACACTCGGTTGATGGTGGCCTTGTAGTTGCCACAAATCCTGACCGAGCCATCCGCTTTAAGGACGGGAACAATGGGGCTTGCCCAGTCACCGAAATTATGCCCTCTCTTAGCAGCCTGTCCAACTCACTCTCAATTCTCTCACACATCACATACGGCACGGCTCTGGCTTTGTGGTGCACTGATCTGGCGTCCGGGGTGATGCGTATCACAACTTTGGTGTCCTGAAAAGTCCCGACACCTGGTTGAAAAAATGGCTCGAATTTCTGTAGGACCTGTGAGCATGAACTTCGCTCCACAGATGAAATGGCATGAGCATCCCCCCATTTCCAGTTCATCTCGGCTAATCAGCTCCTCCCCAAGAGCGCGGGACCATTCCCCGGGACAATCCAGAGTGGCAGCCGGTTCTCCGATCCATTGTGTGTGACCACCAAGTTTGCACTGCCTAGTACTGGGATGATCTCTCTGGTGTACGTCCGTAACTGCGTGTCAATGCGTTCCAATTTGGGCCTGTTAGCTTTGTGTGGCCATAGTTTTTCAAATTGTTGGGCACTCATAAGTGACTGGCTGGCTCCTGTGTCCAGCTCCATGTGTACCCGGATGCCATTTATTAGAACTTTCATCATCATAGGTGGCGTTTTGGTATACGAGCTGTGGACGTCTGCCACATGGACTTCAGCGTCCATAGCTTGGCCCCAAGCATCATCCTGCCTTGCAGACCCCTCGTCTGGTTCCTCTGCCTCGTAAACTAGCCTCCCTATGGGTTTTCTGCACATTCTGGCCAGATGTCCCTTGAAGTTACAGTTTCTACAGATAAATTGTTGAAGCTTACAGGTTTTCACAGTATGTCTGCCACCGCACCTCCAGCATGAGCTGAGATTTTTGTGAACAAAAGAACTGTTAGCAGGCATTCCTCTCTGATTGTCTCTTTGATTACTCCTGAGCACTCTGTTGCTGAGTGTCAATGGTCCCATCCCGGGACGCATTGTCCCTTGTGATGGCATGAATTGCCGATCCCCCTGCCATTGTCTCTGTTGCTGGCCCACCCTAGAGTGTGTTGCTGCCTGGGCGGTGTTGAATTGCCCTTGCCTGCCTGTGGGGTTTTGAGTCTCGTTAACAATGTTCACTCCCTGGTACATCGCCATGTTGGAACCAGGACTGCGCGCATAAATTATCTTGGTCTCCTCCTCCTCTGCCATGAAGGTCTGGGCTATTAACGTTGCCCTTATCAAAGTCAAGTCCTTGGTCTCAATAAGCTTCCTGAAAATCCCGGCATGACCAATGCCCTCAATGAAGAAATCCCTTAACATCTCCCCCCCTGCAGGCGTCTGTGAACTTACAGAGGCTGGCCAAACGCCGAAGGTCCGCAACGAAGTCCGATATGCTTTGTCCCTCCCGACGCCGGTGTGTATAGAACCGGTGCCGGGCCATGTGTATACTGCTCGCCAGTTTGAGGTGCTCACTGATCAAAGTGCTGAGCTCTTCAAAGGACTTGTCCGCCGGCTTCTCGGGTGCGAGCAGGTCTTTCATCAGCGCATACGTCTTGGATCCACAACTGGTCAGCCGCTTCCTCTCCCAGCCAGTCCTTCATGACAAAGCTCTGCTGGAGCCCCTCAACGAAGTCATCCCAGTCCTCACCGACACAGTACCGTTCCTCTGTGCTACCGGTGGCTATCCTCGTGGATCGTTGATTCCCGTTTCTCGTCGCCAAATGTGGTGTCCTTTCACCCTGCTATAGAATCACACGAGGCATGTACTGTAATCAAGGTCACTGTGTGACCTGAACCTTTATTCCCAGGACCAAGAAGTGATGACTCTCTGTGGGATCTCTCTTTATATACCTGGATGACCAGGTGAGGAGTGTCTCCCACAAATTCACCGTCTATGGTCAAGGTATGCATTACTCAGGTGTATACAGTGTACAGTGTTGTTACATAAAGGTTACAGTTGTGTGAAGGTTACAAACATGACAACTCCTGCATCTATTTTCTATGTTTCTAGAATGGTATACCACTGGCTTAACCTTAAAAAGCAGCCAAGTAGATTGCTGAAGTCAGTGCCAGAGACACATAAATGCTACCAAGAGGCGAATGGGATAGGTTCAGTCTTTCTGACATTGAGCTGGAGAAAGTTTGACCCGTTCAATATTTGATGTGATAAAGTCAGTCAAATGACAACTGCAACAGCCCTTGAATCATTGGTCAGAGAGGTAGAGTTGGACGTCATAAGAGCATAAAAAATAGGAGCAGGAGTTGGCCATTTGGCCTCTCGAGCCTGCTCCGTCATTCAATAAGATCATGGCTGATCTGATTTTGGCCTCAGCTCTACTTTCCTGCCTGCTCCCCATAACCCTTGACTCTCCTTTGTCTGCAGAAGGTCTTTGATGTACACAATGACACTTGTGGTTGGTGTGCCTCAGGGGTAGAATATAGATGATAAATAATATAAGGATGCTCTAGGGCACCCCATTCAGCAGCAGGAGAAAAAACTGTTTGAGGAGACTTAAGGGGGCATCTTCTCAATGTGATTGCCCAATTAGCGAGTGGAAATTGGATAATCACGATTGGAAAAGTGGGCCAAGACACCCACTTTGTCATGTGCAATTTACTATGGGTAGGAAATACTGGTATAAGAACTTGCCTGAATTACACAGGAGCTTCATTTAAATATGAATTTGGGACATAGACCTCCAGCATGCCACTTATTGACATTCAGGTATGCGGACTTCCTTTTGGAATCATATCCATGTAAATTGAGCATCCAGAGTTGCGAGCTAATGATTAAGTGCACAGAAAGTCATGGAATGGACACAGTAATATTAAAATATATTTTAGCCATTTCTTAACCATTTGCTTTTTATTGTTGTGTTTTTCCTGCTGGCACTAAGATTCTATTATTGGCACCAGTTGGTTTCCCATTGGGAATCCTCCTAGCTGAGCTGTTTGGAAGATGAGGACCAAGTGGGAAGTGTTTTATGCCCACCCTCCAGGTTCCTCACACCCGTATCTGAGACAGAAAAAGCAGTCATGCTCCCTATTCAGTGGAAAAAGAAAAAAAGAAAGACTTGCATTTATATAGCACCTTTCAGATGTCCCAAAGTGCTTTACAGCCAATGAAGTACTTTTTGAAATGTAGTCACTGTTGTAATGTAGGAAACGTGACAGCCAATTTGTGTACAGTCGCTCCCACAAACAGCAATGTGATAATGACCAGATTATGACAGAGATAAATGTAACTTGCTTTGGCAGATGATTCGTGCCAAAGAAAGCTGGGTATCTGAATGCCTGACTACCTCTATCTTTGGATGCTTCCTCAGAATTGCCCCATTTACAGTATGTCATGCTTTCAGCGGCACTGTATGAAAGAAAGCGTATCAGGCTGATCAACAACCAGCATACTCTTTGGCCACACCTTCCAAGATGCCACCATCCAGATCTGCAGGCCCTATATCAGTGCTTACACAGTAGTTTGGTTTTCAGACAGCCAGATGCAATGCTGTGCAATCTCCTACAAGGACAACTGTACCTATTAGGCAGTGTAAGACTGGTACATTTGGTGACAGTAATTATCAGCTGCAGCCTAAAAGTTGGCTCATCATCTTTGCAAGGATGCTTCAATGCTAACCTTGGCAACGGCACTGGAGTGACATAGACAGCGACCCTCCTGCTTCAGCAGCTATCAAGTGAGTGAAATGCAGGGAGGCAGTATCACTTTCCTGCAGATATATGCTGGTACATTTGGATTCCTTTCTCTTGCCTGTTACTTCATTACGCTTTCAATTTTGGCAAAGGCTGCCAATAGTTGAAATGCCTTCCTAACCTCTGCCACTTCCCTTTAATTGCCTACATCCTTTTAAAGTTCAACCCTGTGGAATTTTTCACCTCACCTGAATGTACACCTGAAGCTATGCATAATTATGATCTAACCAAGGGAAATTGGATGTAAAAAGCACATTTAACCAGGAATACGTGAAATCTATTTCAAACCATTCAGATGTAAACTGGAAAATTTAAACTTTAGTGACCTTTTAAGGATGGATTGCAGCAGGATCATGAAAGCACGATACTTCAGAGATCAGCTGTTGACTAGAAACCACATTCAGGGGCCCAAGCAGTGAAAGAAGGAGTGTGTTTTTTTTTTACCTTTCACCCGTTGATTTATTTGATATGTATAGAAACATAGAAACATAGAAAATAGGTGCAGGAGTAGGCCATTCAGCCCTTCGAGCCTGCACCGCCATTCAATAAGATCATGGCTGATCATTCCTTCAGTACCCCTTTCCTGCTTTTTCTCCATATCCCTTGATCCCCTTAGCCGTAAGGGCCATATCTAACTCCCTCTTGAATATATCCAATGAACTGGCATCAACAACTCTCTACGGCAGGGAATTCCACAGGTTAACAATTCTCTGAGTGAAGAAGTTTCTCCTTATCTCAGTCCTAAATGGCCTACCCCTTATCCTAAGGCTATGTCCCCTGGTTCTGGACTTCCCCAACATCGGGAACATTCTCCCTGCATCTAACCTTTCCAGTCCCGTCAGAATCTTATACCTTTCTATGAGATCGCTTCTCATCCTTCTAAACTCCAGTGAATAAAGGCCCATTTGATCCAGTCTCTCCTCATATGACAGCCCAGCCATCCCTGGAATCAGTCTGGTGAACCTTCGCTGCACTTCCTCAATAGCAAGAACGTCCTTCCTCAGATTAGGAGACCAAAACTGAACACAATATTCCAGGTGAGGCCTCAAAAAGGCCCTGTACAACTGCAGTAAGACATCCCTGCTCCTATACTTAAATCCCCTAGTTATGAAGGCCAACATACCATTTGCCTTCTTTACCGCCTGTTGTACCTACATGCTCACTTTCAGTGACTGATGAACCATGGCACCCAGGTCTCGTTGCACCTCCCCTTTTCCTAATCTGCCACCATTCAAGTAATAGTCTGCCTTCGTGTTTTTGCCCCCAAAATGGATAACCTCACATTTATTCACATTATACTGCATCTGCATGCATTTGCCCACTCACCTAACCTGTCCAAGTCACCTTGCAGCCTCTTAGCGTCCTCCTCACACTCACACCACCACCCAGTTTAGTGTCATCCGCAAACTTGGAGATATTACACTCAATTCCTTCATCTAAATCATTAATGTATATTGTAAAGAGCTGGGGTCCCAGCACTGAGCCCTGCGGCACTCCACTAGTCACTGCCTGCCATTCTGAAAAAGACCCGTTTATCCCGACTCTCTGCTTCCTGTCTGCCAACCAGTTCTCTATCCACGTCAGTACATTATCCCCAATACCATGCGCTTTGATTTTGCACATCAATCTCTTGTGCGGGACCTTGTCAAAAGCCTTTTGAAAGTCCAAATACACCACATCCACTGGTTCACCCTTGTCCACTCTGCTAGTTACATCCTCAAAAAATTCCAGAAGATTTGTCAAGCATGATTTCCCTTTCATAAATCCATGCTGACTTGGTCCGATCCTGTCACTGCTTTTCAAATGCGCTGCTATTTCATCCTTAATGATTGATTCCAACATTTTTCCCACTACTGATGTCAGGCTAACCGGTCTCTAATTACCCGTTTTCTCTCTCCCTCCTTTTTTAAAAAATGGTGTTACATTAGCTACCCTCCAATCCATTGGAACTGATCCAGAGTCAATAGACTGTTGGAAAATGATCACCAATGCATCCACTATTTCTAGGGCCACTTCCTTAAGTACTCTGGGATGCAGACTATCAGGCCCCAAGGATTTATCGGCCTTCAATCCCATCAATTTCCCGAACACAATTTCCCGCCTAATAAGGATATCCTTCAGTTCCTCCTTCTCACTAGACCCACTGTCCCCCAGGACATTCGGAAAGTTATTTGTGTCTTCCTTCGTGAAGACAGAACCGAAGCATTGGTTCATTGGTCTGCCATTTCTTTGTTCCCCATTATAAATTCACCTTAATCCGACAGCAAGGGACCTGCCTTTGTCTTTACTAATCTTTTTCTCTTCACATATTTAAAGAAGCTTTTGCAGTCATTTTTTATGTTCCCTGCTAGCTTCCTCTCGTACTCTCTTTTCCCCCTCTTAATTAAACCCTTAGTCCTTCTCTGTTGAATTCTAAATTTCTCCCAGTCCTCAGGTTTGTTGCTTTTTTTAGCCAATTTATATGCCTCTTCCTTGGCTTTAACACTATCCTTAATTTCCCTTGTTAGCCATGGTTGAGCCCGTTTTATTTTTACTCCAGAAAGGGATGTACAATTACTGAAGTTCATCCATGTGATATTTAAATTTTTGCCATTGCTTATCCACTGTCAACCGTTTAAGTATCCTTTGCCAGTCTATTCTAGCCAATTCATGCCTCATACCGTCGAAGTTACCTTTCCTTAAGTTCAGGACCCTAGTTTCCAAATTAACTTCGACACTCTCCCTCTTAATAAGGAATTCTACCATATTATGGTCACTCTTCCCCAAGTGGCCTCACACAATAAGATTGCTAATTAGTCCCTTCTCATTACACATCACCCAGTCTAGGATGGCCAGCTCCCTGGTTGGTTCCTCAATGTATTGGTCTAGAAAACCATCCCGAATACTGTCATGTATCTCACATTACTGTACATAACTGTATCTTACCATGCTATACATGACTGTAACTGGATATGACCTGTAACAATAAGCATACCTTACCACCAGGGGTGCATTTGCAGGAGACACTCCATACCTGTCCCACTGAGGTATATAAAGGGAGGTCTCAGGCAAGTGCAGCACTGGAGAACTGGAATTAAAGGTGCAGGTCCTGAGTGACCTTGACTTCAGCATGTCTCTCGTGTAAGTCAGTACATTAGAGTCAGGACTTAACAAATACACTCCAGGAAATCCTCCGCATTGCTACCAGTTAGGTTAGTCCAATCAATATGTAAGATTAAAGTCGCCCATGATTACTGCTGTACCTTTATTGCACACCTCCCTTATTTCTTGTTTGATGCTGTCCCCAGAATACTAAACTACAGCCAGTTATAGGGGTCATTAACATCAGTAGAAGCAAACTCCAAATGTCAGAATGTACTTGGTTCAGTGCTGGATGTGATAAACAGCAGCAATGACATCAGAATCCAACCCCTGCAGTCAATTGTGAACTTGCTGGTGTTTCAGCAGGCTGGATGACCAAGGGAATCCCTTCCCACACTTAGAGCAGGTGAACAATCTCTCCCCGGTGTGAATTCGTTGGTGGGTCAGAAGGCCGGATGACCGAGTGAATCGCTTCCCACATTCAGAGCAGGTGAACGGCCTCACCCCAGTCTGAACTCACTGGTGTCTCAGCAGGCTGGATGCATAGTGAATCCCTCCCCACACATGGAGCAGAAGGAGCATGTAGCTGGGTGACAAAGATATGCTTAAGGGCGTTGGAGAGAAAGGGGAGGTTAGAGATTCTGGAAAGTCTCAAGTACTTGTCCAAGCTTCTAAAGCTTTGGTTTAGTACCTGATTGGCTGATTATTTAGGGATGTGATTCCACTCTGTGCCTGGTTGCATCAGTTCTCTGGTGCTGTGTGAGTGTTGTGCAGAGGTGGGTGTCATCGGCCATAGTTGAACGATGTAGCCCACATCTTCAAGCAGTCAACCACTCAACTTTCTTTTCCTTTCAAATCACTGAGTCATGTTTGATCCCATGAGAATAAAAGCATTACTGATTTCCTGGAAACCCTGCATAGAGTAGCATTATTTCCTTGAGGCTTTTGTGCAATTTGCATATTGATGGAATGGTGGTGCTTCCTATTCGGCATACCATAGGGATGGTGGTGGATGCACTAATGGCTACCACTGTATATTTAGTGAGCCATTGGATCTTTGGGAAGCCAACAATTCTGAAAAGAATTGCCTGTGCTGCTGCTGCTTCCTGCTGAGGTGTCTGTAATGGGGAAGATGATACATGATATCTCCTTTAATGGAGTAATTCACAGTAAAGTAGCCAACTCCTGAAATGCCTGGAAGGTCTCTGTGACATAAACAATGAAGGGAATGGTGAGTTTCACTGTGGATGGTTGACTATCCTTGCAAGTCTTCATGGATCAGATGGCTTGCCTCTGTGACAGCCTCCCCAGTGAGTATTCACCTCCTCAGATAATTTCTCCAACAACCACTGGTAGCTTTTTCTGCTTGTGTTGAACTGCTGTGATTCATGAGACTCCGGTGCTCTGTTGGTTCTTCATTCCTTACTTCCATAACTTAACCAGTCATGGCTGCACCACCCATATCCTGTCAGAAAGCTCCTGCAATATTTACTGCACTTATTGCTCCCCTGTTACAATTCATTACCTTGGTTCTCAGTTAGCTGATCTTTTAATGTAGTTCCACAGTTGCAAAATGTTGCATGAGTTCTTCCTCAGTGGGCTTTCACAAAATGGCCATCTTTTCCTTTGTTTTACTCCTATTTTAGGTGATAGGAGTGGCAGAGCATGGCTAAACACGAGTGAGTCATAAATCGGTGTTATCTCCCAATATCCCACCACTCTTTACTCATATCTCCTTTTCCCACTAAGATTCACAAAGAGTGAAATGTTGGCCCCTAAAAAGATTCATGAAGGAGGAATAGCCATATGGGTGAGCTATCAGAGGGAAACTGGCATCCATGGGACCATAATACCAGAGAGGTGATCTTATAAAGCTATGTCAGGGAATAGTAAAGGTAAATCCGACAATTGTGTTAAATTAAATTGCGAGTGTACGACAAGGGAACACAGGTTCAAACTAATAAAAGTTCAATTTAGGATTGGTAACAGAATGTACTTCTTCACACACAGAGTGATAAACACGTGGAATGAACTTCCAGATAAGAGTAATTGAACTAAAAACCCTGGAATTATGCAAGAAACACTTGGATATTGTAATGGGGGATTTTAGAGTCGTTTTGTACGGGTCAAATTGCCTTCCCTATCTGCTGTTATCTTGTGATCTTATGCAATCCCAGCAAAAGTCAGGACCTGCAGGAAAGAAGGGGAAAAATTGGGAGTGTGGCGGAAGTGTGGAGGAAATGTATCTCAGGTCATAGAAACAAATAGTCTCTTTGTGCAGCTGCTCAAGAGATTGATCACTGACAGCAAACAGTAACCAAATTCCTGGCCGATTGCAGTTATTTGTAAGACATTTTAATACTGCCTTGATGCATTTGAGCGATGTGTAAAAGTGTGGATTGACATTCTCTCACGATGACGCATCACTGTTAAGACTGTTATTGTTACAAAAAGTTATACCTCTGGGCCTCAGTAATCTTTTTATTGAAGTTTTCTTCAAGCTGTATTAGATCATCTATTATATTAAACCTCGGGATTATCTGAGAAAAGGTGTGTGCATACCAGAGCTAAGACATATCTTAATTGTCGTACATTACAATGTGCCTGTTAGATCTCTTAATTTCCAATGAAATACGAACTCCGATTGTAGTTTTAACTTCTTTATTTTTGGCAGAGAGCAATAACAAGTTCTTGGCTTTAAGCCAGGTCTTTGTTCTTCTGGCACCACATGGTCAAAATGGCTGTACTTATACCTGGATCAATTTACAGAAAAGAACTCGCCTTCTTTGACCTTATTGGCTCAATTAATAGTCTTTTAACCTTTTAATTGGCTTGCTACCCAAGGGTCCAAAAATGTCAAGTTGATTGATGACTTAATGCAACATGCTGAACTGCATGTAGCAGCCTTGACTTGGGGGTCTGTGAATTTTCACAGTCTGTCTAAATGCAGCCTGTTTGAATTCTCTATCAGTGCCCTAATGCAGAGTGAGCCAGATATCACTACTCACTCAGCCATTCAATCACCAACTTTTCTAATTCATTGTTCACTCAGTTCTTGTCTTTTGTGAATTCTAATGGAAGGTTGTAGGTTGAAGCTCAGCGAGTTCATCCGGGTAAACTGAGTAAACTGCATCTGCCTGAAACCAATTAACGTACTACACATCTTGTTGGTTTGCCCAAACATTACGTATCTTCTCATGCAGCAATGATAGTCAGTGGTGTGTTGCTTCCTAGAAATCCTAGACTCACAGCTAATCTTCCTGATGCTTGGTCCCCAATCCTCCTAGGCTCACAATGGCTTTGCTTCATTCTTGGCTCCCCAGCCCTCCCCAACTCCATATTTGGAGTAATGTTCCTTGAAATACAACCAATAACTTTTTATAGCAGAATGCTGCACCGATTAATCCATTATAAATCACTTGCCCTGGATTCAAAGCACAATTAGCCACCCAGCCCCTAATTAGCATAAGGTAATGCTCAGTCATTGGAAATATATTAGTAATTCATCGTTAAGTAATGCTTGCAATATACAGCTCTCAAAATTCGCATTAGTTGGTAAGCAGAGGATATTTGTGAACAAAGGGATTTTATTAGAAATGTTTAATGCTGGACTGAATGTTAAAAGCAGAATGAGAAAATGGTACAGAAACAAGGGGGGGCAGGGAGAACCTTCACAATTATTGTTGTTACAGCAAAATTGAAGTTATGTCACCTGATTAATCCAGTTTGACAATATGGTAGAAAATCAGTATGTTTTAATCTAATTTTCAGGTGTATAGTTCATTTTTAGCAGCAATATGAAAGAAAGACTTGCATTTATAGAGAGCTTTTTGCGACCACTGGACATCCCAAAGCACTTTGTGCCAATGAAGTACTTTTTGGAGTGTAGTCACTGCTGTCATGTAAGAAATGCAGCAGCCAATTTGCACACAGCAAGCTCCCACAAACAGCAATGTGATGATGACCAGATAATCTGTTTTTTTGTTATGTTGATTCAGGGATAAATATTAGCCAGGACACCGGGGATGACTCCACTCCTCTTCTTAGAAATAGTGCCATGGGATCTTTTACATCCATCTGAGAGAGCAGGTTTAATGTCTCATCCGAAAGACGGCATGTTTGACAAGTGCAGCACTCCCTCAGCACCACACTAGAATGTCAGCCTAGAATTTTTTATGCTCAAGTGTCTGGAGTGGGACTTGAACCCACAACCTTTTGACCCAGTGGTGAGGGTGCTACCCACTGAGCCACAGCTGACACTGTAAGATAGAATAGGTGCTTTCATTGTTTAATTCAGATTTGCAAAGTTAATTGTGATCGGCATTCCTGTGCCTGCTAATTTTAGCAGAAAAGTAGAGATGAGTAAAAAGTAACACAATGTCAGAAAACGCTAACGGACTATTTGGCCCCGATTTTAACTGCCCCCACCTGGTGGAAACCTTGCAGGGAGCATTTAAAATAACGGCTGCCAGTTACTCCCAGCGATCCCGTTTCCTTCCCAGCGTGTCCCCATATTAATCTGCTCTTTTTAGCAGGTGAGCAGAAGACCCTCAGAAAGGAAGCGGATCCTTTTGTAAATATACAGATCAGATGATGTTATCCGGACCCGATCTGCAATGTTAGCTATAGGCCTGAGATGGGGTGGGGGTGGGGCAGTGTCAGCTCCTGCATCAAGCAAGCCTACCAGGAGCTGCATCCTGGGCCTGAAGAGGCCCAGAAGGTATGCTTGAAATTTATTTTTCAGATTTTCTTGAGTGCCAGCAGGGGTAGAAGGCCAAGCAACAGCTTGAGAAGCATTAAAGAATCATTATAACGCTGCATTGTGATTGGCTGCTAGTTTTGAGTATTTCTCAAAATTGTGTCCTGAGGAAGTGTAATTTTCAAAACCACTTGTTGCTGTGGTTTATGTTTAGTCGGTCATAAATTAAGGTGAAAAATAACATTTTTTTCATTTGTCAAGAAGGTTTAAACTCTAGCCAGTGATCTGGTTTGTTTTGTGCATGTGGGCAATCATTTACATTGAAGCCCCGTTTAAGAGTCCATCAGGAGGGACATGAACTCGGTGCCTATGCTTTGACTCAGGAGAGCTCCATCATATTGCTTCTCTCAAGCTGCCACTATCTTTGTAGAAGGAGTTGCTATCACTTGCATCTAAGCAGGATTGGAAATAAAATCAGAAAATACATTGTTACCTCTTCCTTTCAGAGCAATTTGAAACACCGACACAGTTATTACTCATTTTGGTCATATTTCTGTATCCCTACCTGAATATTCTAAACTTAATAAGTCTCTCCAGAACCCTCCCTGCCTGACATTTCGAAGTAAGAACGGATCAAATTGCTATTGTGCTGACAGCATAAAAGTCTTGGTTGGGGGGTAGGGGAGGGGGGGGGGGGGAATTGCCCCTTTTTATAGGCCTGTTAGCACCTCCGGGGGGGGCGAGACACTTTTCGCCCGGGGGAGGGGGGGCAGTGCTGGCTCCCTGGAAATTGCCCGGGAGTTTGCGGAGGTGCTGCCACGGCAACGCTGCGCCCCGTGCTTATTGCCCCGGCCGCTTGCCACCGACGATGACGTCATCACCGTGCGCGGGGAACCCTCAGCACCTCGGGCTGACATCTTTTTTGGTCAGCCGACTCTTGGGTCGGCTCGATGATGGTGGCCCTAGCGTGGTCCAGGCCGTCGTCCTGTAACCCAGCACTCTGTCTTGGGTGTCGGGCTGCTGGCCCAGTCGCACGATGCCCTGCTGGTCCAGTGGTGGCCATCAGAGGCCTGGCAGTGTAGGCAGCAGCCCTCCCCTTTAATCGAAGGGGAGGGGCGTTAAAACGCGTCAGTGCTACGCGGAGCATCTGCATAGCGCTTTCTTCAGCACCCCAGTAGAGACCTGGTTACCGCCCCTAAAGGGGTTTCCTTTGAGGGGCGGTAAGGAAAATTCTGTGGCAGGGGAGGACTTCCCCGCCAGACGCTAAAAATTCCGACCCCAGAAGATTACCGCCCCCAATCTGGCCGCAGGGCAATTTTCTAGACAAACATAGTGGGCGGGGTAATTAATTTTTTTTGCAATAGTAGCCAGGTCTGCTGCAAATCTAATGTGTAAGAGTGTCCTAATTCCCCATTCAGATGGAGGAGCTGTTACCGTAGAAGGGTTCTGGACTGAAATGGTTTACACTTAGGATTTTTTGACTTAGAGGCAAAAATTCCACCAACCATGTCAAGCTGTGCGTCATCTCAGCTTACCTAGTAGGATTCTTGCCTCTGAGTCAGAAGGTTATGAATGTAAGGTGCAGTCCAGGACTTGAGCACTTAATCTCGGGTGCTATTCTCGTGTAGTACTAAATGAGTGCTGCTTTATCAGAAGCGCAATTCTCTACAGGAAATGTGACACTGAGGTCCTGATTGCCTGTTTAGGTGGACATGAGAAATCCCATTTCCCACATTAGAACAGTGGCCAAACACCAAAAAGTACTTCATTGGCTATAAAGTGCCTTGGATGTCTGGTGGTCGTAACAGGCGCTATATAAGTGCAAGTCTTTCTTTCTTTCTTTCATTGTTTGAAAAAGAGAAGCTTTCCCAGGGTCCTGGCAAACAAATCTCCCATAACTACACCACTAAAAACACATTGGGCCCAAGTTTCCACACGATAAAAAACGGGCGCACCTCCGAGCTGGGCGTCCGTTTTTCGCGCCTAAAACGGCGCCGGAAAAAAACCACACGATTCTGGAGCGCTTTGCAGCTCCTTGTCTGTTTGGTGCGGCGCCCAGGGGGGCGGAGCCTACACTCGCGCCGATTTTGTAAGTGGGAGGGGGCGGGTACTATTTAACTTAGTTTTTTTCCTGCCGGCAACGCTGCGCGTGCGCGTTGGAGCGTTCGCGCATGCGCAGTGTGAAGGAAACATTGGCACTTGGCCATTTTTGTAGTTCTTTGTAGCTGTTTAATTTTTGAACATTTTTTAATAAAAGCACATTGCCATCAGCACATCAGCACTGAGGCTTCCTGCTGCCTGCCTGCCCCTCCCTCCCTTCCTTCCGTTCGCAGGAACGATGCCACATCGCTGAGCTGACTGTAAGGCTTCCACCTCAAGTGGAAGGCTTCCTGCTGCCTGCCTGCCCCTCCCTCCCTCCCTCCCGTTCGCGGGAACGACGCCACATCGATGAGCTGACTGAAGCACTTTCACACAGGTAGGAAGATGGTTTATTTAATCTTTTCTTTGCTTATAAATGTTTATTCAGGTTGGATTTATTTGTATAATATTTGTCGAAGTATAAATAAGGATTTATTGTAGAATTTAATGACTTCCCTTCCCCTCCCCTCCCCCCCCACCTCGTTCTGGACGCCTAATTTGTAACCTGCGCCTGATTTTTTAATGTGTAGAACAGGTTTTTTCAGTTCTACAAAAATCTTCACTTGCTCCATTCTAAGTTAGTTTGGAGTACGTTTTCACTGTGGAAACTTTGAAATCAGGCGTCAGTGGCCGGACACGCCCCCTTTTGAAGAAAAAATTCTGTTCCAAAGTAGAACTGTTCTACCTGACTAGAACTGCAGAAAAAAAAATGTGGAGAATTGCGATTTCTAAGATAGTCCGTTCTCCACCAGTTGCTCCTAAAAATCAGGCGCAAATCATGTGGAAACTTGGGCCCTTAAACTGGTAAGTTATCTCCTGTCTGTTTGTGGGATCATGTTTCCCTTATGTAACAATAAACACTGCACTTAAAAGTAATTCATTGAAAGAAGAAAGAAAGACTTGCATTTATATAGCACTTTTCATGTCCACCGTATGTTTCAAAGCGCTTTACAGTCAATGAAGTACTTTTGAAGTGTAGTCACTGTTGTAATGTAGGAACCGCAGCAGCCAATTTGCACACAGCCAACTCCCACAAACAGCAATGTGATAATGACAGAACTTCCTGAGAAATATCACCAACGATGCCTCCACAAGATCCTACAAATCCTCTGTGAGGACAGACGCACCAACATTAGCGTCCTTGATCAGGCCAACACCCCCAGCATTGAAGCACTGACCACACTTGATCAGCTCCACTGGGCAGGCCACATTGTCCGCATGCAGACATGAGACTCCCAAAGCAAACGCTCTACTCGGAACTCCTTCACGGCAAACGAGCCAAAGGTGGGCAGAGGAAACATTACAAGGACACCCTCAAAGCCTCCCTGATGAAGTGCAACATCCCCAACGACACCTGGGAGTCCCTGGCCAAAGACCACCCTAAGTGGAGCAAGTGCATCCGGGAGGCCATTGAGTGCCTCGAGTCTCATTGCTGAGAGCATGCAGAAATCAAGCGCAGGCAGTGGAAAGAGCATGCGGCAAACCAGTCCCACCCTCCCTTACCCTCTATCTGTCCCACCTGTGACAGGGACTGTGGTTCTCGTATTGGATTGTTCAGCCACCTAAGGACTCATTTTAAGAGTGGAAGCAAGTCTTCCTCGATTCTGAGGGACTGCCTATGATGATGATGATAATGACCAGATAATCTTTTTTTGTTATGTTGATTGAGGGATAAGTATTGGCCATGACATTGGATGTGAAACACGTGTTTGAGAAAGATGTTATAAAATACTGTATAAATGCAAATCTTTCTCCTTTCTGACGCCCATGAGTGAGATGTAGAGTTTTGGATGTCTTCCTCCAGTGACTGCTTTGTTGTTCTAATTTTTAGCATTTCTCATTTTTCTCAAGACAAATATGCTGTCGAAGTGCTCTTCCTCCTCCTCGCATCCTCATTCCATTGAAATTGAGATCACTGCGGAACTACTTAACACCCTCAGTCATTTCTTCATCCTACAGCTACAGGGTTTTAAAACCCATGCTTATCGTCATCTGATTACTTATTCCTGATTTGGCTCATCACTTTTACACTTTCTAACCTTGGTGACTGTAGGGTTCAGCCTTTCATTTTGGTTTGTCAATAAAACAAGTAATTAGTTGTTTTATATTTATATTGTAGAAATTGTGAAATTCTGCCTCCAATCTGACCGTTTCTTTTTGTATTGAATGGGATGTGAAGTCACTCAGGTTCCCTTTTGTTTGGCAGTAACCGTAAAGTGGAGATCAATCAAGAATAATACGTTTTATTCAAAGTGAACCCTGAGCTGTCCTGGCCTAGTTTTATGAGCAGTAGATCTGAAATTAGCATTGCTTTAATAGCTAATGTCAAGACCATTGCTGATTTTTGAAGTTTGAAACAAAATTTAGAAAATCATAGAATAGTACAGGACAGAAGGAGGCCATTCAGTCAGTCGAGGCTGTGCCGGCTCTTTTGAAATGCAATTCCACCGCTCTTCCTCAACATGACTGAGCAGCAATGCCAAAGGAGGCTCAGGCTATCACGTCAGGTCATCGTGGACATTTGCCGCTTGCGGGAGCAAGACCTGCAGCCAAAGGTTTTGGTGGACATGCCTTAGCAGTGGCTGTCAAAGTCACCACTGCTCTCAACCTCTTCGCCTCGGGCTTCTTCCAGGGATCTGCAGCAGACATTTGCGGCATCTCACAGTCAGCCGCCCACAGATGCATCACACAAGTCACCGATGCCATGTTTAACAAGTCAGCTAATTATGTGAACTTTGCCACTGATGAAGTCAGTGAGAATGCGCTCGGATTTGCTGCTCTGGCAGGCTTCCTACAGCTGCAGGGCATCATCGACTGCACATGTGTGACCATCAGGGAATCCCTACATCACCTCTGAAGTGTTTGTGAACCACAAGAGCTTCCACTCCCTCAATGTGCAGATCATCACGTAGGCATCTGCTAAATTCCCTGGCAGCTCTCATGACTCTTTCGTGCTGTGCCAGTCCAACTTCCCTCAGCTCTTTGCACCGCCAAACACACTTACCAGCTGGCTGCTTGGAGATAAGGGCTATCCACTGGGAGGGGCAGGTTGGGGCTGGGGTGGTGGGGGTGGGGGGGGGTAGTGCGGGAACAGGGGAAGTGGGAGCACTTTGAGAAGAGCCCCCACTTCTATGTCCCCTCTCCCCTTTCATGGGCCATCCGCACTTCCCTGCTAGCACGAAGCTGGAGAGCATTTTGCTGCTCAGCAGTAGGGCGATGAAAGCCCATCTATGTTTAGATCCCTCCTAGCGATGCTTATGAGCCACTGCCATCTGTTGTCCACAGCAAGCATGTGCCCATGTGACAGTTGCATTTGCTGCGCCATGCAGGTGGCCATCCTTTCCATGGAACAACACATCATAGTCATTGCCATCGTGGTGTACATGTTGGAGATGGACTCCTCCATTCTCTGTATAGTTGCAGACATAGCGGCAGCAAACCCTGCCAGAGCCTCCAGCATTTCTTGCTGCCCCTCCAGGATCACCCTCTTTCTCGATGGCCCCCGAGGCTCAGCGTCTCCATGCAGCTCAGCAGAGCTTGGAGCGTCCTGCCCCCTCCGGCGAGGAGTCTCCATTGCTGTCCCTGTCAACACCATCTGCTCTTGCTCACTTGTGAAGTGTGAGACACCAGGTGACAACACTACTCTATGTCCCACAGAACCCACCGAGGTTTATGTATCTGCGCTGGTGTTCGGTGCGCTTGGGCCTGCTGATTGTGCAACCTCAGAGGCTCTTCTGAGGAGTTGTCTTAGTCCCCTGGCTGGACGGTGGCAGAGGAGGGATCCTCTTGATGGAACTGTGGGAGAGTAAAGAGATCATTTTGAAATGTTATATTAAGAATGGGCAACGATACCATTATGCATTTGATGAACATTCACTGTCTGCTGACATCATTCACAATATGAGTGACTGCTGTATGTCATGTGGCTGTACGAGATGTGATTCAGTCACCAGGTTGCTGAGTGGTCCCTCTCTCTCTGTCTCCCACCACCAGCAGCTCTGCAACTCTTGAGACCTCCAGGACCACCTCCCCTTCTGCAGTCAGAGTACTGAAGTACTGAAAGCTGGAGGACCACCTCCGGTTCTCTCCATCTCCCTGTTGTTGTGGGCTCTCTTCTTCTGAAGGAGGGAAGGAAAAGAAGTTTGAGTGAGAGTGACGGAATAAGTGTAAGGAATGGGTAACATCTGCAGAGGGCGCCTATGGGGAAGTGTGGCGCCAATGCCAAATGGCCTCCTTGTGTGGTGTTACTTGCTGTGATTCCATGAGGATGAGAGTGAGTGCGTGGGGTGGTTAGTCAGATGGGGATGTGAGTATGTACATAGAGAGAGGGATGAGTGCACATGCAAGGTATGTTGGTGTGAGTAAGGATGTGCAGGAGTAGGCTTGGGAAGGCAGAGTGATGGGGATGTGGTGACAGGCACATAAGGATGAAGCTGAATGTGGCTTTGTACTCACCTTTCCTCATCTCATCAGATCAGTGAAGCGCTTCCTGCACTGCACCCCGGTCCTCCTTATGACATCCCTGTTATTGACCTCCTCAGCAATTTGGTGCCATGCCCTTTTGGTTTCTTGTGGAGATCTTTACTGCCCATCAGCAGGGAAGAGGTCCTCCCTGTGTGCTCTGACTCCCTCCACAAGAATATGTAGGGATTCATTGGAAAAGCCGGGTGCAACCCTCTGTCTTTGTGAAGTCACCATTCTATTTCTCTGCAACAAGACACTTCTCTCCAATCAACACTCCGCACCCCGAACAATTAAAAGGTTTTTTTTTAAAGGCAAAGTTTGTCAGTTTTTAGTTGGTAGAAGTGGACTATTCAAATTGGCCATGATCTGCAATATAACTATTTATTGTGGCACTGAATAACAATGCAGAGGTTAATCTGTAAATGAATATTCATGAATACATTTCAATTAATTTTCACTAGCTTTTACATGGCATTGCTAGGATAATGCCATAATCATGGGGAGCAATGGCCTTCCACAGTGAAACAAATATAAGAGCTGCTTTATCCCACACTTTTCCAGTTAAAGCAAATAAAAAAAGATAAATACAAGATTGCAAATACTACAAAGAACCCCTCGCCCATCATAAGAATATAAGAAACAGGAGCAGGAGTAGGCCATTTGGCCCCTCGAGCCTGCTCCGCCATTTAATAAGATCATGGCTGATCTGATCATGGACTCGGCTCCACTTCCCTGCCGCTCCCCATAACCCCTTATCGCTCAAAAATCTATCTATCTCCGCCTTAAATATATTGAATGACCCAGCTTTCACAGATCTCTGTGGCAGAGAATTCCATAGATTTACAACCCTCTGAGAGAAGAAATTCTTCCTCATCTCAATTTTAAATGGGCAGCCCCTTATTCTGAGACTATGTCCCCTAATTTTAGTTTCCCCTATGAGTGGAAATATCCTCTCTGCATCCACCTTGTCGAGACCGCTCATTATCTTATATATTTCAATAAGATCACCTCTCATTCTTCTGAACTCCAATGAGTAGAGGCCCAACCTACTCAACCTATCTTCATAAGTGAACCCCCTTATCTCTGGAATCAACCTAGTGAACCTTCTCTGAACAGCTTCCAATGCAAATATATCCTTCCTTAAATACGGAGACCAAAACTGTATGCAGTACTCTAGATGTGGCCTCACCAATACCCTATACAGTTGTCGCCCCGAGCTGCGTGAGAACACCAGCGGCAGGTCGGGGCCATAAAAGATGAGTGGTGAGTGGCCCCATGAGCAGCATGGCAGCATACTACTGCAAGGTACAGCGCAAGCTGGTACAGGAGGGCAACGGCAGCAAAGAGGGTGACTAGATTGGACATCATCAAGGTCCAGGTTGGTGTTTGGAGCGTGGGCAGGTACAGCAGGAGCGGCGAGGTTGGGGCGCAGGAGCGGAGAGAGATCGTGAAGCGACGCGATTGAGGCCCAGGAGAGGCTTGCGTATTTGTTGTTTTATACTGAAGTGCTTAATTAGTTAAGTTAAAGCTGAGCTCCGGTAATTGTAGAAAATATTCAATACAATTATTTTATGGCTAACAATTAAAACATTACTTTTTAATTCTACATTCATTTACATTCCCTATGGGTGAGCCAGTCACTGTGGTGCCTTGCATTTAATGTTTCATAAAAACACAGAAACATAGAAAATAGGTGCAGGAGCAGGCCATTCGGCCCTTCGAGCCTGCATCGCCATTCAATATGATCATGGCTTATCATGCAACTTCAGTACCCCACTCCCGCTTTCTTTCCATACCCCCTGATCCCCTTTGCCATAAGGGCCACATCTAAATCCCTCTTGAATATATTCAACGAACTGGACTCCACAACTTTCTGTGGTAGAGAATTCCACAGGTTCACCACTCTCTGGGTGAAAATGTTTCTCCTCATCTCGGTCCTATATGGCTTACCCCTTATCTTTAGATTGTGACTCCTGGTTCTGGACTTACCCAACATCGGGAACATTCTTCCTGCATCTATCCTGTCCAATCCAGTCAGAATTTTATATGTTTCTATGAGATCCCCTCTCATTCTTCCATAAATTCCAGTGAGTATAAGCCTAGCCGATCCAGTCTTTCTTCATATGTCAGTCCTGCCATCCTGGGAATTAGACTGATGAACCTTCACTGCACTCCCTCAATAGCAAGCACGTCCTTCCTCAGATTAGGAGACCAAAACTGCACACAATACTCAAGGTGTGGTCTCACCAAGGCCCTGTACAACTGCAGTAAGACCTTCCTGTTCCTATACTCAAATTTTCTCGCTATGAAGGCCAGCATGCCATTTGCTTTCTTTACTGCATGCTGCACCTGCATGCCTACCTTCAGTGACTGATGTACCATGACACCCAGGTTTCTTTGCACCTCCCCTTTTACTAATCTGTCACCATTCAGATAATAATCTGCCTTCCTGTTTTTGCCACCAAAGTGGATAACTTCACATTTATCCACATTATACTGCATCTGCCATGCATTTGCCCATTCACCTAACCTGTCCAAGTCACCCTGCAGACTCTTAGCATCCTCCTCACAGCTCACATTGCCACCCAGCTTATTGTCATCTGCAAACTTGGAGATATTACCTTCAATTCCTACGTCTAAATCATTAATGTATATTGTAAATAGCTGGGGTCCCAGCACTGAACCCTGCGGTACCCCACTAGTCACTGCCTGCCATTCTGAAAAGAACCCGTTTATTCCCACTCTTTGCTTCCTGTCTGCCAACCAGTTCTCTGTCTACGTCAGTACATTACCCCCAATACCATGTGCCTTAATTTTGCACTCTAATCTCTTGTGTGGGACCTTGTCAAAAGCCTTTTGAAAGTCCAAATACACCACATCCACTGGTTCTCCCTTATCCACTCTATTAGGTTACACCCTCAAAAAATTCTAGAAGATTTGTCAAGCATGATTTCCCTTTCATAAATCCATGCTGACTTGGACTGATCCTGTCACTGCTTTCCAAATGCGCTGCTATTACATCTTTAATAATTGATTCCAGCATTTTCCCCACTACCGATGTCAGGCTAACCGGTCTATAATTTCCTGTTTTCTCTCTCCCTCCTTTTTTAAAAAGTGGGGTTACATTAACTACCCTCCAATCCATCAGTACTGACCCAGAGTCCATGGAATTCTGGAAAATGACCACCAATGCATCTACTATTTCTAGGGCCACTTCCTTAAGTACTCTGGGATGCAGACTATCAGGTCCTGGGGATTTATCGGCCTTCAGTCCCATCAGTTTCCCTCACACCACTTCCTGACTAATAAGGATTTCCCTCAGTTCCTCCTTCCCGCTCGACCCTCAGTCCCCTAGTATTTTCGGGAGGTTATTCGTGTCTTCCTTAGTGAAGACAGAACCAAAGTATTTGTTCAATTGGTCTGTCATTTCCTTGTTCCCCATTATGAATTCACCTGATTCTGACTGCAAGGGGCCTACATTAGTCTTCACTAATTTTTTTCTCTTCACATATCTATAGAAGCTTTTGCGGTCAGTTTTTATGTTCCCTGCAAGCTTATTCTCATACTTATTTCTCCCCTCCTAATTAGACCCTTAGTCCTCCTCTGCTGAAATCTAAATTTCTCCCAGTCCTCAGGTTTGCTGCTTTTTCTGGCCAATTTATATGCCTCTTCCTGTTTTATTTTTACGCCATACAGGGATGTACAATGGTTGTATTTTATCCATATGATCTTTAAATGTTTGCCATTGCCTATCCACCGTCGACCCTTTAAGTATCATTTGCCAGTCTATCCAACCAAATCACGTCTCATACCATCGAAGTTTCCTTTCTTTAAGTTCAGGACCCTAGTCTCTGAGTTAACTGTGTCGCTCTCCATCTTAATGAAGAATTCTACCATATTATTGTCACTCTTCCCCAAGGGGCCATGCACAACCAGATTGCTAATTAATCCTCTCTCGTTACACAAGACTCAGTCTAGGATGGCCTGCTCTCTATTTGGTTCCTCGACATATTGGTCTAAAAAACCATCCCTTATACACTCCAGGAAATCCTCCTCCACAGTATTGCTACCAGTTTGGTTAGCCCAATCAATATGTAGGTTAAAGTCACCCATGATAACTGCTGTACCCTTATTGCACGCATCCCTAATTTCCTGTTTGATGCCATCCCCAACCTCCCTACTACTGTTTGGTGGTCTGTACACAACCCCAACTAATGTTTTCTGCCTTTTGATGTTTCGCAGCTCTACGCATATAGATTACACTTCATCCAAGCTAATGTCCTTCCTTACTTTTGCATTAATTTCCTCTTTAACCATTAACGCTACCCCACCTCCTTTTCCTCCCTGTCTATCCTTCCTGAATATTTAATACCCCTGGATGTTGAGTTCCCAGCCTTGGTCACCCTGGAGCCATGTCTCCGTAATCCCAATTACATCATATCCGTTAACAGCTATCTGCGCAGTTAATTCGTCCACCTTATTACGAATGCACCTCGCATTGAGACTCAGAGCCTTCAGGCTTGTTTTTTTTAACACTCTTTGTCTTTTTAGAATTATGTTGTAATGTGGCCCTTTTTGATTTTTATCGTTGATTTCTCTGCCCTCCACTCTTGCTTTTCTCCTTCCTACCTTTTGCTTCTGATCCTTTTTTACTCCCCTCTGTCTCCCTGCATAGGTTCCCATTCCCCTGTTGTATTAGTTTAACCCCTCCCCAACAGCACTAGCAAATACTCCACCTAGGACATAGGTTCCGGTCCTGCCCAGATGCCAACCGTCCGGTTTGTACTGGTCCCACCTCCCCTAGAACCGGTTCCAATGCCCCAAGAATTTGAATCCCTCCTCCTTGCACCATGCCTCAAGCCATGTATTCATCTGAACTATCCTGCAATTCCTACTCTGACTAGCGTGTGGCACTGCTGGCAATCCTGAGATTACTACCTTTGAAGTCCTACTTTTTAATTTAACTCCTAGCTCCCTAAATTCAGCTTGGAGGACCTCATCCAGTTTTTTACCTATATCGTTGGTACCTATATGCACCACGACAGCTGGCTGTTCCCCCTCCCCCTCCAGAATGTGCTGCATTCTTTGACCCTTGCACCAGGGAGGCAACATACCATCTTGGAGTCTCGTTTGCAGCCGCAGAAACGCCTTACAATGGAATCCCCTATCACTATATCTCTCCCACTCTTTTTCCTGCCCTTCTGTGCAGCAGAGCCATCCATGATGCCATGAACCTGGCTGCTGTTGCCTTCCCCTGATGAGTCATCTCCCCCAACATAACCCAAAACGGTGTATTTGTTTTGGAAGGAGATATCCGCAGGGGACTCCTGCACTACCTTCCTTCCACTTCTCTGCCTGATGGTCACCCATTATCTATCTGCCTAAGTAACCTTTACCTGCGGTGTGACCAACTCACTAAAATGCTATTCACGACATCCTCAGCATCACTAATGCTCCAGAGTGAGTCCATGCGCAGCTCCAGTGCCGCAATGTGGTCTCTCAGGAGCTGCCGCTGGATACACTTCCTGCACATGTAGTTGTCAGGGACACTGGTAACATCCCTGATTTCCCACATAGCACAAGAGGAGCATGACACGTGTTTGGGCTCACCTGCCATGACTTAACCCTTAGATTAACTTAATTTGTCAACAATGCCAAAGGTTTCCTACTGATACTAAAAGAAGAAAAAGATCAAATACTCACCAATCCACCAGCCAATCACTTACCCACTTGGCTGTGACGTCACACTTCAATTTATTTTTACTTCTTTGTTTACCTTCTGCCCCTGCCCCTGCACCAGCTAGCTCCTCCGACTCCCGCTGGCTGCTCCCCAGCAGTCATACTGTAGTTGGTTGCCTTTTGATCGTTGAGCAAACAAAAAAATAGTTTGTCTGTGCATAATCCCTTGAAAACATGCCAAAATATTATTCTCCTATGCACCTCGCAAACATGCTGTGCAGGCATGCTGTTCATACAATAAGCATCTGAAACGATACCTGACCTGAGATTACTTTGGATCCTTGTGAGAATGGGATTGGAAAGCACCACTCAATAAATCTATTTAATACTTTTTTGGGAAGCCAGTGTTGAATTAAGCCTTTGTAAATTAATGACAAAATATGGGCTAGACTTTCCCAAAAGTCCCTCAATGCCCGATTGCCTGCCCAGAAAAACTGTTAACGTTTGGTAAGTAACACTGGTGAAAATTTCCACTTTTAAGTTGAAACTAATTAAAACTAATCGCCCGGCCAGAAAATGGATCTTGCACCATTATTCTCGGCGGTTTAGGGGAAACTAAGTAAAACAGATGGTTTAAAAAAAATTTAGTCTGAGGCTGCGTTTGGGCGGGAGGGAGGAAAATGTAAAAAAAAATATTTCACAAAAAAAAGTTAAAAAACATTCCCAAGACACTTTTACACCTAATCGCCGTTTTAAAATTAAAAAAAATAAATAAAGAACCTTTAACTTACCTTTCTTTGCAGAGTACTCACCTACCGCCCTGTTTAAACAGCTTTAACAGGGCGGTTCCCTCGGCGATGTGGATGGGCTTCCGTTGAGACAAAACTTACGCCCTGGTGATTTTCTCGGCGGTGCACATCAGCGGTTTGGTCCCGGCAGGCGTTTTCAGATTTGGCCAATACCATTGAAAAATAAAAGGGGAAACTTTGGCCGGGCGGAAAAACAGCTGTACCACCAAGAAAATCGGCGAGATCCTGCCGAAAATGAAAGGAAAGTTTACCCCGATAATATTCACAGTCATACTTTTCAAATTGTGATCCACACCCCAGAAGGCTTGTTAAATGAAGATCATTAAAATAAAAAAATCATGACAAGTTCTCACTTGGAGCTATTTCCTTTTATGCTTTGCACATTGCTTTGCACTGCTGGTATCTGTGCCTTATTAAGTACGAGAATTTCTTGCTATGTGATTGTGGAACAGGATCCAGGAACAGCATGCCTGCACAGCATGTTTGCGAGGTGAATAGGAGAATAATGTTTTGACATATTTTCAAGAGAGTATGCATCGACGAACAATTTTTTTGTTTGCTCAACAATCAAAAGGCAACCAACTATAGTAAATGAGAAAATAATCCCTTCAGTTGGAGTGTGAAAGAGGGGTACATATCTCCCCTGAAAGAATTTGAAAATAAATTTGAAAGAGATCTCTCCAGTTTTTGGTTGTTTGGCTATTGGAAAGTAAACAAATAAATCACACTTTCCTTACCTGCTATAGAGAGCTAAATAATTTTCTTCGCTATCATACAACAATGACAGATGTAAATATTCATGTGAAATAGGCATTGCTAGACAAAAAAACGACCAAGGTCCATTTAGTTCACCTTCTACCATCCTGGTAGTTGCATAATACAACAATAATGGAGTTGGCTAATCATGGCAATCAATCACTATCCTACAACAGACCCAGCCGTGAGGTGAGGAAAACACACCAGTGGGCGCAGGCTTTGGGCACCATAGGTCCAAAGTCAGCTGTTCTTCCAAACATACTACACTTACCATATGTCATGTCTCAAATTACTCAAATACTGTATCTTAAAATGTTTTCTGGAAGAATTATTAACGGGGTCTACCAAAAGCTTGGTGAAAAGAACTTGGTTTTAAAGAGGGCCTTAAAGGGAGGAGAGAGAGGTGGAGGGATGCATGGAGGGCATTACAGAGCCAGCTGCCCAAGCATACAGAAAGTTGGGAAGCCGTCAGTGGCGAGGCGAATGGAAGGGGGATGGGGGATGCAAAAGAGGTTATAGTCAGAGGAGATTGGTAAGTTTAGGGGTCGGTCTGGGGGAGGTTTTCGACCACACCTGGAGTACTGCGTACAGTTTTGGTCTCCGCAGTTAAGGAAGGATATGCTTGCACTGGAGGCAGTTCAGAGAAGGTTCACAAGGCTGATTCCTGAGATGAAGAAAGGTTGAGCAGGTTGGGTCTATACACATTAGAGTTTAGATGAAGGAGAGGTGATCTTATTGAAACATTAAAGATTCTGAGGGGGCTTGAGAGGGTAGATTCAGAGAGGATGTTTTCCCTCATGGGTGAATATAGAACTTGGGGGAATAGTTTCAAAATAAGGGGTCGCCCATTTAAAACAGAAATGAGGAGGAATTTCTTCTCTCAGAGGGTCGTGAATCTTTGGAATTCTCTATCCCAGAGAGCTGTGGAGGCTGTGTCTATATATGTAAGGTGGAGATAGACAGATTTTTGAATGATAAGGAAGTGAAGGGTTATGGGGAGCGGGCGGGAAAATGGAGTTGAGGCCAGGATCAGATCAGTCATTGAATGGCGGAGCAGGCTTGAGGGGCCAAATGACCTACTCCTGATCCTATTTCTTATGTTCTTATGTATAGAGATAGGAATGGGTGAGGCCATGAAGGGAAGAAAATATAAAATTGCATAGAATATACAGCACAGAAACAGGCCATTCGGCCCAACTAGTCTATACTGGTGTTAATGCTCCACATGAATCTGCTCTCATTCTTTCTGCCTCATCTCAGCCTTTCAGCATATCTTTCTACTCCTTTTTCTCTCATGTACCCGCCTAGTTTCCTTTTGAAAGCATCTCATTATCATAGGCAGTCTCTCAAAATCGAGGAAGACTTGCTTCCACTCTAAAAGTGTGTTCTTAGGTGACTGATCCAATACGGGAATTACAGTCTCGGTCATCGGTAGGACAGACAGTCGTTGAAGGAAAGGGTGGGTGGGGAGTCTGGTTTGCCGCATGCTCCTTCCGCTGCCTGCGCTTGTTTTCTGCATGCTCTCAGCGACGAGACTCGAGGTGCTCAGCGTCCTCCCGGATGCTCTTCCTCCACTTAGGGCGGTCTTTGGCCAGGAACTCCCAGGTGTCGGTGGGGATGTTGCATTTTATCAGGGAGGCTTTGAGGGTGTCCTTGAAACGTTTCCTCTGCCCACCTGGGGCTCGCTTGCTGTGTAGGAGTTCAGAGTAGAGCGCTTGCGTTGGGAGTCTGGTGTCAGGCATGCGGATGATGTGGCCCGCCCAACGGAGCTGGTTGAATGTGGTCACTGCTTCAATGCTGGGGATGCTGGCCTGATTGAGGATGCTAACGTTGGTGTGTCTGTCCTTCGAGGGTATTTGTAGGGGAAAGCATCTAAGCTATTTGCCTCAGCCACTTCCTGTGGTAACGAGTTCCACATTCTAACCACTCTCTGAGTAAAGAAATTTCTCCTATTTCCCTATTGGATTAATTAGTAATTAACTTGTATTTATTGCTCCTAGTCTTGGATTCTACCACAAGTGGAAACATTCTCTCCACAGCTACCTTGTCCAACCCATTCATAATTTTAAAGACCTCGATCAGGTCGCCTCCAAGTCTTCCCTTTTCTAAAAAAAAAGCCCCAATCTGTTCAATCTTCCCCGATAGCTGTAATCTCTCAGTTCTGGTACTATTCTTGTAAATCATTTTTTGGTATTTTCTCCAGTGCTTCTCTGTCCTTTTTATAGTATGGATTGTAGAACTGTGCACAGTTCTCTAAGTGCAGCCTGACCAGGATCCTACACAAGTTAAACATAACTTCACTACGTTTGAATTTTATACCCCTAGAAATAAATCCTAGTGCTTGGTTAGCATTTTTCATTGCTTTGCTGCCCTGTGATGCTGCACTTAATGATTTGTTCACCTGTATCCTTAGATCCCTTTGCTCTTCTACCTCATGTTTCTTATTTTCTAAGGTGTAGGTGATATTTCTATTTTTCCTGCCAAAGTTTCTCTGTTAAAGTTCCACTTACCTGCCCAGTCTGCAATTTTTCTACCAACCTCTTGTATTATTTGCATTCTTCCCCAGTGTTAGCTATACCGTCCAGTTTGGTATCATCTGCAAATTTTGATATTGAGTTACTTGTTCCTAAGTCCAAATCATTTATGCAAGTTATGAATAACAGAGGCCCTAGCACTGATCCTTGTAGAACACCACTTTCTACCTTCCTCCAATCTGAATAACTACCCTTTACCCCTACTCTCTGCTTTTTATTTTTAGCCAATTTGCTATCCATTCAGTTATTTGTCCCCTGACTCCACATGCCCTAACCTTTGTCCTGTGCCTACTGTGTGCTACCTTATCAAAGGGCTTTTGAAAATCCAAGTATATAGCATCTACCAACCTGCTCCTGCCACACAGTACTAACCCCCCGATTATCAAAATTCACGATGAGGCCTTGGACAACATGGACCATTTTCCATACCTCGGGAGCCGACTATCAACAAGGGTAGATGTCGATGACGAAGTCCAACACCGCCTTCAGTGTGCCAGTGCAGCCTTTGGTCGCCTGAGGAAGAGCGTGTTTGAAGACCAGGACCTCAAACCCGGCACCAAGTTCATAGTCTACAGAGCAGTAGTGATACCCGCCCTCCTATAGCTTCAGAGACATGGACTATGTACAGCAGGCACCTCAAAGCACTGGAGAAGTACCACCAACGCTGCCTCCGAAAGATCCTGACAATCCATTGGCAGGATAGGCGCACCAACATCAGGCCTCGCTCAGGCCAACATCCCCATCATCGAAGCATTGACCACGTTCGATCAGTTCCGCTGGATGGGCCACATCGTCTGCATGCCGGATACGAGATTCCCAAAGCAAGCGCTCTACTTGGAGCTCCGACACAGCAAGCGAGCCCCAGGTGAGCAGAAAAAACGCTTCAAGAACACCCTCAAAATCTCCTTGAAAAAGTGCAACATCCCCACTGATACCTGGAAATCCCTGGCCCAAGACCGCCCATAGTGGAGGAGAAGCATCCGGAAGTCACCGAACACCTCGAGTCTCTTCGCCGGGAGCATGTGGAAGCCAAGCGCAAAGAGCGGAAGGAGTGCATGACAACCCAAGCACGCCACCCACTTGTCCCTTCAACCAACATCCCTTCAACCACCGTCTGCTCTACCTATGACAGAGACTGTAGGTTCCGCATCGGACCATCAGTCACCTGAGAACTCATTTTTAGTGTGGAAGCAAGTCATCCTCGACTCCCTGGGACTGTCTAAGAGAAGATCTAACATCTACTACATTATTCTTGACTGCTCTTTCTGTTACTTCTTTAAATAATTCAATCAGGTTAATTAAGTTTGACTTAGCCTTTTGGAATCCATGCTATTTTTTGTTATATTGTCTGCCTCTAGCTGCTCCTCTATCACTTTATTCAGTATTGATTCCAGTATCTTTCCTGCCACTTATGTTAAACTAACTGGTCTATAGTTCCCAGGTTTTGTTCTATCGCCCTATTTATATATATATATATATATATAGGAACATTAACTGTCTGCCAGTCCTCTGGCACTATACCCTCTTTTATGGAACTTTGCCTTTGCTATCTCCTCCCTAGTTTCCTTGAGTATGCATGGGTGCATACCATCCAGATCTGAGGTTTTATCCCCTTTTAGTTTAGCTAGTTTGTCAATTATTTTGTCACTATCTCTCCCAAATGTATTAATATTCTTTTCAAGTTCATCCTCTTGTCCATTTTGTTCAGTAAAAACTGAAGCAAAGTAGTTATCAATACTTTTGTCATTAGAGGGAAGCCTGCGGCAGCCCGGCCCGGAAATCGGCACGGTCCCGGCCTGCAAGACCATCAGCAGGCCGGGCCCATTAGAGGGAGCAGCGTGCAGTGGCGTACCACTGCAGGGAGCAGCACATGCTGCTGCAGGAGGGCGACGGCTGACTACAGTGCAGGCAGGTACACCAGGAGTAGCGAGGTCTGGGCGAAGGAGTGGCAAGAGTTCGTAGAGGGATGTGATCGGGGACCCAGAAGAGGTGAGGGTCCATGGGGCAGCATGGGCCAGCTCACACTGCGATATGTGTGCGCACTAGGTCCGTGCAGCAGAGCTAGTCTCCAGTCATCTTGGTTAATCCTTGCCACTGGACCACACATTAAAAAAATCCACGCACAGGCATCTTCCACCCTTCAAGATGTAGTTCGGGATCCGGAATATTAGGTCCTTCATTGAAACACCTGTGAACTCATCCCTTTTCAGTGTGGAAAGTCATCCTCCTTTCGAGGGACTACCTATGATGATGTGACATTTCTCAGTCATTACTTGTGGGCTTATCTTGCTCATCCTTTAGTGACCCTATTCCTATTTTAATTTTCCTTTTTATTATTTATATGTCTAAAGAACACTTTATTATTTCTTTTTATATTCCTTGATAATTTGATTTTTTAATTTCTCTTTGCCCCGTTGATGATTTAAAAAAATCTCCTGCTGAGTTTTGGCGGCTCTGGGGGACCCTGAGCCTGTGTAGGTCAGCCAAGACAGAAGTGATGTGTCACTGGGATAGGATACGGGGAGCAGAGTTTTAGATGAGCTTAAGTTTATGGAGTAAGGAGGGTGGGAAGCTGCCCAGAAGAGTGTTCAAATAGTCAAGTCTGGAGGTCATAAAGGAATAGTCGAGATTTTCAGTAGCAGGTGGGCTGAGATAGGGCAGAGGTGAAGAATGTTATGGAGGTGGAAGAAGTCAGTCTTTGTGATGGAGAATACATGGGGTTGGAAGCTCAGATCTGGATTGAATAGGTTGCTGAGGTTGCTAATATTCTGGTTCAGCCTGACATAATGGCTGGAGTAGGGGAGAGAATCAATGTTATGGGTACAGAGTTCATGACGAGGATCTAAGACGATTTGGTTTTCCTGATGTTTAATTGGAGGATATTGCTGCTTATCCAAGTCTGTTGGATAAATAATCTGATAACATGGAGGCAGTGGAAGGTTCAAGAGAGGTGATGGGGAGATAAATCTTGGTATCAGCCACATATACATGGAAGCTGACCCCATGTATGCAGATCATATCGTCAAAGGACAGCATGTAGATGATGTGAAATAATGTTGCACTTAAGGTCTTTTTCGAGTTCTAAAATTTAGTAACTTGATATAAATAATTGACTTTGAATTAACGAGCAGATTGTTGTTTTTCCCCTAACATGCTCTTTCTTTTTTTCTTTCTCTTTCTCTCTCTCTCTCTTTCCTTTTCTCACTTTCTTTCTCTCGCTTTCTTTCTGTCTTGCACTTTATCTTTCTTTTTCTTTCTTTCACTCTCTCTTTCTCTCTCTCTCGATTTTTCTCTCTTTCTCTCTCTTTCACTTTCTCTCTCGCTCTCTCTTTCTCTCTTTCTGTCTTAACCTCTTTACCTTTCTTTCTTTATCTTTTTTTCTTTCTCTCACGTTCCTTCTCTCTTTCTTCCCCCACCTCTCAGCCAGGCTCTGATGCAAGGTGGGAAGGGGTGCACATATTCAATAAAATAATTTAGAAAGACGTTCATAAAATTTCTATCTACAGAAAGTGAAGTAAATATCTGTTATTATTATGTTACAAACCTTATTTTCAACATTAGAAATGTCAGCTTTCACAAACAAAAATTGGTAGATGAAAGGGTTTGAGTGATTTTCTGATTTTTAAAAAATTGGTAGATCTTGCTTAGTGTTGCAGAGTTTTGATTTGTTCACTTTGGGATGGCAGCAGAGATGTTAGCATATAATATAGCCATTCCTTAAACCCATTAATTATTAATCATAATTTATTGCAGTATGGGATCCAACCAAAACTGATAACTTGTTCAATCCATGGAGCTGCTGCTGTTGGAGTCTGTAGCTGAAAATGGTGAAGCGGCTGTGTGTCAAATGAGAGCCCCAAAATGGTGGTTCTCATGAGGCTTCAAATACTGCGGAGCTGACTGAAAAAAATCAAAACCATAACCGATCTGTTCACAGACCATAAACACAAGGGAGCACATTATCATGCACATTATCTGAGTCTGACTTCATGCACTGTGAATGATTATAGGGGACTGTGGAAGAGCAGGAAAATAAAAGTATCTGTCAAAGTGATTGATTTTAGGGAAGTCAATTTTATGAAGGAGTAAGTGCTTAGTTGCTGTATCTGGATCTCACTGCCTGAAAGGGTGGTAGAGGCAGAAACCCTTATCGTATTTTAAAAGTACTTGGATATGCACTTGGTCCGTAGCCCAGTGTAACCTACTGGGCTACGGACCAAGAGCTGGAAAGTGGGATTAGGCTGGATAGCTCTTTTTTGGCCGGCACAGACACAATGGGCCTTATGGCCTCCTTCTGTGTCATGGATTTCTATGATTCTATGTCCCAGCTTCTCTAATAGTGTTAAGTTACAGTGGAACTTCCATTATCCATCATAATGGAGAGGATCCCTTCGAGGATTGCAGAAATTTAGATTTACCTGCCTGATGCGGAAGCACCCTAGGCATGAGAATAAAGCCAAGAATGATCTGGAATGATACAAATAACAAAAGAAACATTATATAGTTTTATTCACCAGGAAAAGGAGATGCAATACAAATACCAAAAGAAGCTGTGCAATGAGGCAAAGTCTTGCACAAGGTATTGTCCGATGAAAATTCTGACAGATAATGGAGACAGCAGATAATAGGAGTTAAAGATCCAACTGTACAGCAATCCTGTCAAGAGTATCGAACCAAGAGTGTCTAAAGATTTTGTTGGGACTTAGAATAAGTGAAGAATTATACGAAAAGCATTCATGAACAATATTTTCCACAATTTTAGTTTTCAAAGTGATGATCCTGCTGCAGAATTGTGTAATCAATGCTTACAGTTCTTCCAATATTAGGGTGTTTCTTTCAAATTTAAAGGAGTGATTAGCACAATGCAAACACACACATTTGTGATGTCTATCTTGTTGTACTCTTTGAAGCAACACATATCTTAGCACAGAAACTTAGAAATTATTTCTCAAATGTGTTTTGCACCAGCTGCAGTAAAGTTGCATTACTTGGCAACTTTCTCAATTTAATTTTTAATCTTTTTAAAGTTTGACAAAATGTCTGATCTAATTGGCTCATTGTTAACATTAAAAGTAACTACCTTTTGGACGCCGATAAACAGAGCTCCACATAAAGCTGTGTTTCACACATTTTACCAGAGTGCACCAGGAGGAACCAGTATAATTTGGGTCTGCTGGGTTATCTCTGCTGTAAATGGTGTCTGTTCCAAATGGTACCATTAGCATAATGGTGCTGAGGAAAGATGATGCACTTTGGCCCAGAATTTGCTGGAGCAGGGCATCTCGTGGAGTGCCCCATGAGTTGAATTTTTATCTTTTATTTAACCTCGGAAAACTTTTGTGCCACAAATTTCTGAAAATACAAGTTGATAACGAGGTCAATGGTATCTGGGACCTTGGTCAATGACGTGCCCAATAGTCTATGTCCATAACATGAAATTTAAGCGTAGAGAAAGAAACAGAGGAATCACAGAAAAGGAAATCAGGTGAATTGGAGTCAAATTAGATACAGAAAGAGAACTAAAGAGAGAAAGATAGATTGGATTAAGAGATAGATTAAAAAAAGACAAAGGAAAAGTACGAAAAAAAATGCGAAATTTAAAAAACCTCCATAAGCTACCTGCAGGAGTGAGTTTCCACAGTTTCAGTTGTTCCCTTGGCCTCCACGATTGAGCGATATTGCAGGAATTTAAATCTCATCATCAAAAGGTTATTAATGTTGTTAAATACCTGTCCTAACTTTCTACAGCGAGTTTAATTTGTATTTACGGTGCAAATGCAGCAATTTCTTGAAACTCATGGGGAGATTGATAGCCAGGTTCCATTTTTGTGAGGCTAAAGTTGGAGCGGCATAGATCGTCCAGCCTTTTGTGGTGATTCACAACTTACGACGTATCTCCTTGCCACAGCTTTCAATTTTTTGCACACTAATAATGCTGAATGCCGTGAACTCGTAGTTATTAGCCCAGAAAGTTTTTGACCTTTGTTATCATCAGTAACCTTATTAATGGAGGGTAAGAGACCAGAGATCTTTTCAGCTATAGAAAAAAGTTCCATAATCTGTCCCTTTCTATTATCAGGAATATAATCAGGAATATAATCAGTTAAAACTGGAAACATTTCAAACATAAGTATGCTTGAGGGAACAGTACATGGCTTTCGTAATTTCTGTTGGAACTTTGTGGAGTTGCGGACTTCTGTGGTGTTCAAACGTTTCAATGTGGGCCCACCCTCCAAATATTAAAACACTCCTGGGGAATCCCTCTCCTAAATTCTGAATGATGGTGTCAGCTACCATTACAGAAAACATTTTTATTAGTATGTAGCAACAAAAATAATGTATCATGATGACGACACAGTACAGAAAGATATAGAAATCTGATGACCTCTCAGACTCGATTGTCCAAGAAATCCACCTTGAAAGCCAATGCAGTAGAAGAGTCGTCACATTCGGTTAATTGAAAGTCATTTTATAGCTACATTCTCATCCGTGAATAAGTACATTTAAACTATTAAGGGAATTTCCTTTCATCGCTATCTACTTCTACGAAAATCTGGTACTTGCAACATATTGGGGCAGAAATTCCGGCCTCCCGGGTCCGTACTATGTGTATAAAGACCCGGGAAGGCATCGCAAAAGCTGGTTTTCAGCGCACAATGTGCATGTGCTGAAAACCGGCTTTTCCGATCTGTCAAGCTGGAGCTTGACAGATCTTCCGTATCTCGGGAGCGAGGACATTTGCATGGGCAAGATTGTGGGATTTACCCATATCTTGCCCAGCAAATGTCCTCAAAACTCTTGCGCTGATAAAAGCAGGCACATCATCTACTTTTATAGGTGTAAGAGTTTAAAGTACACAAAAACATTTTAAATTAAAATGATAAAAACACATTTTATGGTTAAAAACCCTCCCCACTATGGTAAGTTTATTTTAAATCATAATTAAAAAAACTTTTTTAAAAAATTGAAAAAATATATCTTTTTTATATAATACATAAATAACTTTAATTTAAACCAATAAAAAATAATAATGTGTATTTTTTCTATTGTTTATTATTGGTTTTGTGTGTTTTGGGGGCTGTCTCTCATTCATAATAATGGGAACTCCAACTTACAGAGTTCCCATTATTATGAATGAGAACATACTTTACCTGATTGGCTGTCCAGAACCATGTGACTGCAGCTCCAGCCCTGCGCATGTCCTGACGTGCACGCGTTGCAACACGCAGTCAGTGGAGGCCTCAGGACCGGGAACTCACATGGGTGCAGCAGGATAAAGTAAATGCACATTTATTTTACGTTTTTTACCCGATCGCCCGCGGGAAGCAGCCGACCGGGATTTCTGGGCCATTGTAGGTGTGCAGCTTTCCTGTGTGTAAAATGTGGCAATATTATTTAGATAGTAACGATACGGCATCCTGTTTATAAAGAAAGGACACAAAACAAGCCAGAAAAACAGGTTAGTTAGCTAAAAATAAGTGAGTCCTTTTCACAGACCTGGGACAAAGCCAGTCCTGCCTATTTGTTCCTACGAGTTAGCAATCACAACGGCGAATAGCAGCAATCTGATTCTTTCCTGTTACTGTGCAGTTATTGTTTAGAGACCAAAGTTATATTGAATCAGCCTTGTGACAATTTAAGTAATCATTTTCTCTTCTGACCTCAGATTGAAGAACCTTTCAAAAATCCTAAATTATTGGGGTATAAGAAATTCACCAAGGTATATCGGATACATCCCGACAAGCCATTCCTACAGTCTTTGTGATGGTATCATGATTTTCTAACTGTAATGTAATAATCAAATACAACAATTGACGTTCACAAGTACAAATGCAAAGTCAGCATATGAACTGCGGAAAGCAAATTAGCAAACGTATTGCAGACTGCCGCGTCTCATTGGAGGCAGAAAAATTCTGTTTTTTAAATGGTGGCTATTTAAGAATGCGCCTGTGCAAACAAAGAAAACAGTCCCATTGTGGAACAGACGTCTGATCTTGCAAGTGCAAAATTCTTCACTCGTGCATGCTTGAATGTGCAATGAATTTGCTTCATGCTTAATCAAACTTTGACCTCGGCTAAAGGTGACCATCTTACACAATCTACATTTAAATGAATAAAGAACTGCTAGTTCATAGAATCATTGAATCACAGCACAGAAAGAGGCTATTCGGCCTATCATGCCTGTACTGGCGCTTTGAACGAGCTATCCCTATCCAATTAGTCCCACTCCCTGCTTTTCCCCCATAGCACTGTAATTTTTTTATTTTTCAAGTGTATATCCAATTCCTAGTTTCATTCCCAATTTCAGGGAAATTAATAATGAATCAGGGAATCTGCTTCCACCACCCATTCAGGCAGTGCATTCCAGATCATAACAACACACTGCATAAAAAACATTCTCACATCCCCTCTCGTTCTTTTGCCAATCACCTTAAATCTGTGTCCTCTGATTAATGACCCTTTTTTCAGTGGCAACAATTTCTCTTTATTTACTCGAGCAAAACCCTTCATAATTTTGAAACTGGAGCTTAGACCCATCATTTCCTATTGCTCACAGATTTCCGTTTTGCCATATTTTATGTCACTCTAATTAAAATCTCTTGTCCAACCTTATAGTGTGTTCAACTCTCCAACAAGGTCTTTTTATTTACAATTATGTTAGAAGTAAAATGGTAGTCAAGGGTAATGTGAGCCCTTTAAAAACAGATGGGGGTAATATTGCTAATGGAAATAAGGAAATGGTTGACATGTTGAATAATTACTTTGTGTTAGTCTTCTATGTAGAGGAAGAGGATAATATACCTGACATTCCAGGGAAATTAATAATAAGGACATGCAGGAGTAGGCCATACGGCCACTCGAACCTGCTCCACCATTCAATAAGATCATGACTGATCATCGACCTCAAATTCACTTTTCTGCCCGATCTCCATATCCCTAGAATCTACAAATCTATCTATCTCAGCCTTGAATATACTCAAACACTCAACATCCACAGCCCTCTGGGGTAGAGAATTCCAAAGATTCACAACCCTTTGATTGAAGTAATTCCTCCTCATTTCGGTATTGAATGACCTAACCCTTATCCTGAGACTGTGCCCCCGAGTTCTAAGCACTCCATCCAGGGGAAACAACCTCTCAGCCCTGTCAATCCCCTTCAGAATCTTGTATGTTTCAATGAGATCACCTCTCATTCTTCTAAACTCCAGAGAGTATAGGCCCATTTTATGCAATCTCTCATCATAGGACAGCCCTCCCATCCCAGGAATCAATCTAATGAACCTTCCTTGCACCGCCTCCAAGACAAGTATATCCTTCCTTAGATAAGGAGACCAAAACTGTGTGCAGTACTCCAGGTGTGGTCTCACCAAGGCCCTGTACAATTGTAGCAAGACTTCCTTACTCTTATACTCCATGCCCTTGCAATAAAGGTCAACATGCCATTTGCCTTCCTTATTGCTTGCCGAACCTGCCTGCTAGCTTTGTGTTTCTTGCACAAGGACACCCAAATCTCTCTGAACCACCAACATTTAAAAGTTTCTCACTATTTAAGAAATATTCTGATTTTCTATTCTTCCTACCAAAGTAAATAACCTCACATTTCCCTACATTATACTCCATCTGCTACCTTACTCACCACTCACTTAGTCTATCAATATCCCTTTGCAGACTCTTTTTGTTCTCCTCACAGCTTACTGTCCCACCTAGCTTTGTATTATTAGCAAACCTGGATACATTACACTTGGTCCCTTCATCTAGGTCATTAATATAGATTAGAAATAGCTGAGGCCCCAGCACTGATCCTTGCGGCACCCCACTAGTTAACAGCCTGCCAACCTGAAAATGACCCATTTATCCCTACTGCCTGCTTTCTGTCCATTAACCAATCCTTTATCCATGCTAATACATTACCTCCAATCCCATGAGCCCCTATCTTGTGTAATAACCTTTATTGTGGCACCTTATCGAATGCCTTTTGGAAATCAAAATATACAACATCCACTGGTTCCCCTTTATCTACCGTGCTAGTTACATCCTCAAAAAACTCTAATAAATTTGTCAAACACGATTTCCCTTTCATAAAACCATGTTGATTCTGCCGAATCATGTTATGATTTTCTAAGTGCACCTGATACATCTTCTTCAACAATGGATTCCAGCATTTTCCCAATGACTGGTGTCAGGCTAACTGGCCTGTAGTTCCCTATTTTCTCTCTCCCTCCTTTCTTGAATAGCAGTGTTATATTTGCTACCATCTAATCCGCTGGGGATGTTCTAGAATCTATGGAATTTTAGAAGATCAAAACCAAAGCATCCACTATCTCTTTAAGAATCCTAGGATGTAGGCCGTTGGGTCCAGGAGATTTGTTGGCTTTTATTCCCTTTAGTTTCTCTTGTATTTTTTCTCTACTTGTATTAGTTACGTTAAGTTCCTCGCCCTCATTAGATCCTTGGTTCCTCACCATTTTAGGTATGCTTTTTGTGCCTTCTACTGTGAAGACAGATACAAAATATTTGTTTAACGTTTCTGCCATTTCCTTATTCCCCATAATAATTTCTCCTGTCTTGGCCTCTAAGGGACCAACATTTACTTTTGCTACTCTCTTCCTTTTTCCATACTTGTAGAAGCTCTTACAATCTGTTTTTATATTTCTTGCTAGTTTTCTCTCATGTTCTATTTTTTCCCTTTTTATCAATTTTTTGGTAATCCTTTGCTGGTTTCTAAAACTCTCCCAATCCTCAGGCTTGCAACATTATAAGCTTCTTTCAATCTAATGCTATCCTTCACTTCTTTGGTTAGCCATGGATGGATCACTTTTCTCGTGGAGTTCTTCTTTCTCAATGGAATGTATTTTTGGGACTAAAGTTAATGTAAGCTAGAAAACAGTATTAGAAAAATAATGGCACCAAAGACTGACAAATCCTCAAGATCTGATGGTTTCCACCACAGGGTTTTAAAGGAAGTATTGAGAAAATTACAGATGCTTTATCCATAATCTTCCAAAGCTCTCTCGATTCAGCAATTGTCCCTTAAGATTGGAAAATTGCAAATGTAACTCCATCATTTAGGTGAGAGAGAGTAACTCGGAAATTATAGACCTATTAGTCTATAATTTGTTATGGAGCAGTTATTGGAATCTATAATTAAGGACAGAGTGATTGAGCACTTAAGAGAAATTTTGAACTGATTACACAGAGCCAACATGGATTTGTAAAGGATAGGTCATGTCTAACAAACCTCATTGAATTTTTTGAGGACGTAACTAAAATAGTAGACAGAGATATGTCTATGGATATTGTTTATATGGACTTCTAGAAGGCATCCACTAAGGTTCCACATAAGAGACGATAATTAAAGCTCATGGAATTGAAGGCAATTATTGAACTGATTAGGAGATTGGTTAGGTGGAAGAGCAAGGATAATTGGAAGGAAGGGAGTGACTAGTGGTGTTCCATAAGGATCTGTGCTGGGGCTCAAAAATTCACGATATTTAATAATGACATGGGTAACACAATAGAGAGTCATATATCCAAGTTTGCCAATGACATGAAGTTTGGTGGTGTCGTAAGTAGGGTAGACGGGGGCATAAAAATACAAAGAGATAGTGATAGTTTAAGTGAGTGGCAAAAACTGTGGCATCTGGATTTCAGCGCAGGTAAATGTGAGGTCATCCATTTTGGACCAATAAAGTATAGATCCGAGTATTATTTAAATGGTGAAAAGTTAGGAACAGTGGAGGTCCAAAGAGATCTATACACAGATCACTAAAATGTAATAGTCAGGTGTAAAAAATAATCAAAAAGGCAATGGAATGTTAGCCTTTACAACTAGATGGTTAGAATATTAAGGGGCTGAAGTGTTGCTACAGCTGTACAAAACCCTGGTTAGAGTACATCCGCATATTAGAAAGGATATATTGGTCTTGAATGGAGTGTAGCACAGGTTCAGCAGAATTTTACCAGGGCTCCAAGGATTAGATTATGAAGTGGTTACAAAAACTAGGCATATATTCCCTGGAATACGGAAGTTTAAGGAGTGATTTGATTGAGGTTTTAGGATTTTGAAAAGAATTGATTGGATAGAGAGACACGTTTTCTGCTGGTGGGGGTGTCAAGGACAAGGAACATAGCCTTAAAATCAGAGTAGGCCATTCAAGAGAGAAGTTAGGAAACATTTCTTCTCGCAAAGGGTGGTAGAAGTGTGAAACTCTCTCCCACAAAAGGCAGTAGATGCTAGCTCAATTAATAATGTTAAATCCAAGATAGCTAGACTATGGTATAAAAGGAGCCAAGGCAGGTGGATGCAGTTACGATACAGATCATTGAATGGCGGAACAGGCTTGAGGGTGGAATGGCCTACTCCTGTTCCGATATCTTGCATTAAGCATTTATTCTTACACACTGTGAGATCATTCCCTGATGTCATTCTTTCCACTTGTATTTAGGAGGAAGGAAATCAGCACATCATGGCACACAGCTGTGAGTGCCATGAAGATGAGTCAACCTAAAATATGCTGAAATTATTGGGAATCTGAGTGAGAGACTAATGGCAAAAAAAACTGTTTTATTTCTATTAAGGCCTTTTCTGTGACAAACTGAATGTAAATCTGTGTATTCTGCAGTAAACTGAAAATATTGCAGGCATTAATGAACTAGATTTTCGTTTTCAGCCAAAACGGTAGTTTTACTCCAAAATTACCATTTTCGCCGTGCTACCGTTTTTAGGCCTAACTTTTGGCCTTTATGTCATCGGTAAAGTCGGCATTGCACGAGGATGCGCGGCGCAAACCGTGAGTTTCGGCAACTTTAGTCTGGGGCCGGTAGCGCTGCGAGAGAGGCCTTGGGAGCGGGGGAAAAACAAAAACAAAAATTGCAAAAAACATTCAAAAAACCCTTACCTACTAACTCGCTGCAAAAAATAAAAAAAATAAAAACTTTAACTTACCTTTTTGCAGATCTTCATACTTACTGCTGCCTGCAGGGCTGCACCGACAGGTTTGACCCTGTCGGTATTCTGGCATGGCGTAAGGGACGGGAGAGTGCCGAAAATGCGACACAAACGCGATCTGCTTCGTTGCACGTCGGTGCAAAGAGATGGTGCAAGGATCCCGCCGACCGGGTTTTCGCTGTGGAGGGTCAAATCGCGGCGAAAACCCAGTCGCAAAGTCGGTGAAAATCCAGCCCAAAATATTATGTGATAAATTAGAATATAGAAACATAGAAAGATAGAAAATAGGTGCAGGAATAGGCCATTCGGCCCTTCGAAACTGCACCACCATTCAATAAGATCATGGCTGATCATTCACCTCAGTACCCCTTTCCTGCTTTCTCTCCATACCCCTTGATCCCTTTAACCATAAAGGCCATATCTAACACCCTCTTGAATATATCCAATGAACTGGCATCAACAACTCTCTGCGGTAGAGAATTCCACAGGTTAACAACTCTCTGGGTGAAGAAGTTTCTCCTCATCTCAGTTCTAAATGGCTTACCCCTTATCCTAAGACTATGTCCCCTGGTCCTGGACTTCCCCAACATCGGAAACATTCTTCCTGCATCTAACCTGTGAAGTCCCGTCAGAATTTTATATGTTTCTATGAGAGCCCTTCTCATCCTTCTAAACTCCAGTGAATACAGGCCGGGTCGATCCAGTCTCTCTTCATATGTCAGTCCTGCTATCCCGGGAATTAGTCTGGTGAACCTTCGCTGCACTCCCTCAATAGCAAGAACGTCCTTCCTCAGATTAGGAGACCAAAATTGAACACAATATTCCAGGTGAGGCCTCACGAAGGCCCTGCACAACTGCAGTAAGACCTCCCTGCTCCTATCCTCAAATCCCCTAACTATGAAGGCCAACATACCATTTGCCTTCTTCACCGCCTGCTGTACCTGTATGCCAACATTCAATGACTGATGTACCATGACACCCAGGTCTCGTTGCACCTCCCCTTTTCCTAATCTGCCGCCATTCAGATAATATTCTGCCTTCGTGTTTTTGCCACCAAAGTGGATAACCTCACATTTATCCACATTATGCTGCATCTGCCACTCGTTTGCCCACTCACCATCCTGTCCAATTCAGCCTGCAGCCTTTTAGCGTCCTCCTCACAGCTTACACCGCCACCCAGCTTAGTGTCATCTGCAAACTTGGAGATATTACAATCAATTCCCTCATCCAAATCATTAATGTATATTGTAAATAGCTGGAGTCCCAGCACTGAGCCCTGCAGCACCCTACTAGTCACTGCCTGCCATTCTGAAAAAGACCCATTTATCCCAACTCTCTGCTTCCTGTCTGCCAACCAGTTCTCTATCCAAGTCAGTACATTACCCCCAAAACCATGTGCTTTAATTTTGCACACCAATCTCTCGTGTGGAACCTTGTCAAAAGCCTTTTGAAATACACCACATCCACTGGTTCTCCATTGTCCACTCTACCAGTTACATCCTCAAAAAATTCAAGAAGATTTGTCAAGCAGGATTTCCCTTTCATAAATCCATGTTGACTTGGACCGATCCTGTCACTGCTTTCCAAATGTGCTGCTATTTCATCTTTAATAATTGATTCCAACATTTTCCCCACTACTGATGTCAGGCTAACCGGTCTATAATTACCCGCTTTCTCTCTCCCTCCCTTCTTAAAAAGTGGTGTTACATTAGCTACCCTCCAGTCCATAGGAACCAATCCAGAGTCGATAGAGTGCTCGAAAATGATCACCAATGCATCCATTATTTCGAGGGCTACTTCCTTAAGTACTCTGGGATGCAGACTATCAGGCCCCGGGGATTTTACGGCTTTCAATCCCATCAATTTTCCTAACACAATTTCCTGACTAATAAGGATATCCTTCAGTTCCTCCTTCTCACTAGATCCTCGGTCCCCTAGTACTTCCGGAAGGTTATTTGTGTCTTCCTTCGTGAAGACAGAACCAAAGTATTTGTTCAATTGGTCTGCCATTTCTTTGTTCCCCATTATAAATTCACCTGAATCCCACTGCAAGGGACCTACGTTTGTCTTCACTAATCTTTTTCTCTTCACATATTTATGGAAGCTTTTGCAGTCAGTTTTTGTGTTCCCGGCAAGCTTCTTCTCGTACTCTATTTTCCCCCTTTTAATTAAACCCTTTGTCCTCCTCTGCTGAATTCTAAATTTCTCCCAGTCCTCAGGTTTGCTGCTTTTTCTGGCCAATTTATATGCCTCTTGGATTTAACACTATCCTTAATTTCCCTTGTTAGCCACGGTTGAGCCACCTTCCCTGTTTTATTTTTACTCCAGACAGGGATGTACAATTGTCGAAGTTCATCCATGTGATCTTTAAATGTTTGCCATTGCCTATCCACCATCAACCCTTTTAAGTATCACTCGCCAGACTATTCTAGCCAATTCACGTCTCATACCATCAAAGTTACCTTTCCTTAAGTTCAGGACCCTATTCTCTGAATTAACTCTCCATCTTAATAAAGAATTCTACCATATTATGGTCATTCTTCTCCAAGGGGCCTCGCACAACAAGATTGCTAATTAGTCTTTTCTCATTACACATCACCCAGTCCAGGATGGCCAGCCCTCTAGTTGGCTCCTCGACATATTGCTCCAGAAAACCATCCCTAATGCACTCCAGGAAATCCTCCTCCATCGCATTGCTACCAGTTTGGTTAGCCCAATCAATATGTAGATTAAAGTCGCCCATGGTAACTGCTGTACCTTTATTGCATGCATCCCTAATTTCTTGTTTGATGCTGTCCCCAACCTCACTACTACTGTTTGGTGGTCTGTACACAACTCCCACTCGCGTTTTCTGCCCTTTGGTATTCCGTAGCTCTACCCATACCGCTTCCACATCATCCAAGCTAATGTTCTTCCTTACTATTGCATTAATTTCCTCTTTAACCAGCAACGCCACTCACCTCCTTTTTCTTTCTGTTTATCTTTCCTAAATGTTGAATACCTCTGGATGTTGAGTTCCCAGCCTTGATTACCCTGGAGCCATGTCTCCGTGATGCCAATTACATCATATCCATTAACTGCTATCTGCCCAGTTAATTCATCCACCTTATTTCGAATACTCCTCACATTGAGGCACAGAGCCTTCAAGCTTGTCTTTTTAACATCCTTTGCCCCTTTAGAATTTTGCTGTAATGTGGCCCTTTTTGCTTTTTGCATTGGGTTTCTCTGCCCTCCACTTTTACTTTTCTTCTTTCTATCTTTTGCTTCTGCCCCATCTACTTTCTTCTGTCTCCCTGCATAGGTTTCCATCCCCCTGCGTATTAGTTTAACCCCTCCCCAACAGCACCAGCAAACACTCCCCCTCGGACATTGGTTCCCGTCCTGCCCAGGTGCAGACCGTCTGGTTTGTACTGGTCCCACCTCCCCCAGAACCGGTTCCAATGTCCCAGGAATTTGAATCCCTCCCTTCTGCACCACTCCTCAAGCCACGTATTCATCTGAGCTGTCCTGCGATTCCTACTCTGACTAGCACGTGGCACTGGTAGCAATCCTGAGATTACTACTTTTAAATTTAGCTCCGAGCACCCCACATTCGTCTTGTAGGACCTTATCCCGTTTTTTACCTATATCGTTGGTACCTATATGCACCACGACAACTGGCTGTTTACCGTCCCCCTTCAAAATATCCTGCATCCGCTCTGAGACATCCTTGACCCTTGCACCGAGGCAACACACCATCCTGGAGTCTCGGTTGCGGCGGCAGAAACATCTATCTATTCGCCTTACAATAGAATCCCCTATCACTATTGCTCTCCCACTCTATTTCCTGCCCTCCTGTACAACAGAGCCACTCACGGTGCCATGAACTTGGCTGCTGTTGCTCTCCCCTGATGAGTCATCCCCCTCAACAGTATCCAAAGCGGTGTATCTGTTCTGCAGGGGGATTACCGCAGGGGACCCCTGCACTACCTTCCTTCCACTGCTCTTCCTGTTGGTCACCCATCCCCTATCTGGCTGTGTAACCGTTACCTGCGGTAAGACCAACTCACTGAACGTGCTATTCACGTCATCCTCAGCATCGCGGATGCACCAGAGTAATTCCACCCGCAGCTCCAGTGCCTCAATGTGGTCTGTCAGGTGCTGCAGGCGGATGCACTTCCCGCACATGTAGTCGTCAGGGACACTGGAAGCGTCCCTGACTTCCCACATAGCACAGGAGGAGCATAACATGTGTCCGAGCTCTCCTGCCATGACTTAACCCTTAGATAAACTTACATTGGCAACAATAATGCTAAAGGTTACTTCCTGATAAAGAAATGAAAAAGAAAAACTACTCACCAATCACCGGCCAATCACTTACCCCCTTGGCTGTGACATCACCTTTCGATTTCTTTCTACTTCTTTTTTGCCTTCCTTCACTGCAGCGGCACCAGCTGGCTCCTCCTCTGACTCCCGCCTCACGAACTCCCCGAACTCCTCGCTAAAGGGCCTTTATAGGCCGCTGGCCTTCTCTGACTCCCGCCTCATGAACTCCCCGAACTCCTCGCTGAAGGGCCTTTATAGGCCGCTGGCCTCCTCTGACTCCCGCCTCACGAACTCCCCGAACTCCTCGCTGAAGGGCCTTTATAGGCCGCTGGCCTTCTCTGACTCCCGTCTCATGAACTCCCCGAACTCCTCGCTGAAGGGCCTTTATAGGCCGCTGGCCTCCTCTGACTCCCGCCTCACGAACTCCCCGAACTCCTCGCTGAAGGGCCTTTATAGGCCGCTGGCCTTCTCTGACTCCCGCCTCATGAACTCCCTGAACTCCTCGCTGATGGGCCTTTATAGGCCACTGGCCTCCTTTGACTCCCGTCTCACGAACTCCCCAGATAGACCCAGAATCAGTTCACTCTTGATAGGGGGTCTGGGTAAGAGCTAATTCCATTTTGACTTGTGTATTCTTTAGCACAGATAAAAATACTTTGAGATTCATAGAGTGATTTAATGTACATTAAGGAACTGTATAATAACTATTTATATTTGACTTTACTCCACTATTTAAACCGTAATTGCTAACATTCAAGATGGAAAGACTTGTCAGTTGGCTTACTTGGTAGCACTCTTGCCTCTGAGTCAGAGGTGTGGGTTTAAGGTTCATGAAAGGACTTATGTAGGCTGATAGTTCAGTGCAACGCTGAAGGAGTTTCATTGCAGAAGGTGCTTTTGTTTGGATGCGACATTAAATCAAGGTCATGTCTTCCTGTTTTGGTGGTGTAGGTGGATGTTAAAGAGCCCATGGCACATTTGTGGAAGAGCTGACTGCTATTGTGGTTAATATTCTGCTCAACACCACAAAAACATTCATCTCATTGCAGTTTGCTGCTGCCACATTTATCCTCATAACAACAGCAATTGCACAATGCAATTCAATCTATCTGAGAGTGTATAATGCTGTAAATATCATAAACCAGCAGCTTCTTTTGTTGTATGTCTTTTTTATAAATATATAATATATCATAATATTTATTGGGTTGCTTGATTAAATGAAGTTTGCACTGAATTATACTTATCGTTGGTGTCAGCCATTGCTCAATGTTGGCTCTCGCCTCTGAGTACGAAGGTTGTGGCTACAAGACCCACTCCATGGGCTTGAGTTCAAAATCTACGCTGGCACTCTAACGCTGTACTGAAATGTTAAACTGAGCTCTCTTCTGCACCCTGAGATGGATGTAGTTTTTCTCAGTGTTTATATTTATCCTTTAACCAACATCACTAAAACAGATTATCTGATCAGTATAACATTACTGTTTGTGCGAACTTGCTCTGTGTAAATCGTCTGCTGAATTTCCTACATTACAACAGTGACCACAATTCAAGTGTAGTTCATTATCTGTTAAGTGCTTTGGGACATCCCAAGGTCGTGAAAGACGAGAGAGAATGCCAGTTTTTCCTCACTTTCTATTTCTAGTTACTATTCACACCAGAATTCTTGCTATATATCACACATTCTATCTGTTCCTGTTGAGTAAATGCTCGTCATAGTTATATAAAGATCCAATGATTAAAAAGTTATACATTGAAGAGGAGTCAATTGCAGACAAATTGGATATTAGCACGAATATCTGATTTGTGAAAATAGGTCTTTAGACGCATCTTGTAAAATCTGTAATCAGTATCTTTATAAACTCTCAAGACTCTGGGCCGGAAAGTCAGTACCGCTGGAAAGCTGGTGCTCCCCCCGCTTTTTGTGGCCATTAGCACCAAAAAAGTTTTGTGGCTGGGCCACCCCATATTCAGCTCCAAAAGTGAACAAATGGGTTCCAGCGCTAATGAACCCTTCCAAAGTGGATTTTTCAGCGGTGTAGCTGTCTTAATTTGAGCGCTATCACCAGTGAGTAATTCAGCATGCAGGTAAGGGTTTCTAATGAGCCAGTTAAAAAGGCCAGGGTTTGCAGCAAGGCCCTGAGCGGGGAAGGAGGTTGGAAGGATGGCTGGTGTAAGAGGTGCAAGAGCCAACAGGTTCACTGATATAGAGCTGGAGACACTGATGGACATCGTGGAGGACAGAAGAAGAATATTGTTTCCTGACGTAGGGAGACCTGGCAGACCGCCAGTACATAATGCATGGAGGGAGATTGCAGGGATGGTGTAAGGCAACCCCATATATGTGAAGATGCATCCTCCCAGGAGGGTGCTGGCCAATCTGCACCCGGCCCTTCCAGGCTCAGAGGTGTTCCAGGACATCCTAGAAGGACAGCTGTAGGTCCCAGACAACAACACAGCAGCCTTCCCGGACACATGATGTAGCCACAGGGATGACAGTTAGGCGTTGTGTTAGGGTAATCATGCGTAAGAGGTGTTATAGTGAGATGCACAGGGGTAAAAAATGATTCGAATATTATTATATTCTTTATGGTCTGTTTTTGCAGTGATTTGGATAATTGGAGAAATCTTTATTTTTGGCACATATATCTGGCCAAGTGTTTCATTTGGGAGTGGGCAATTCTGCGTTAAGGCACTCATTGTGATGGCCATTAAAGTAGGAGCTGGAGGGTCATGTGTGGCTAGGGTTATCTGAAGCGAGCAGCTGTGAGACGCAGCTGCACCCCCCCTTCCAGGGTTGCGATGGGGACGACACCTCCTAGCTCTGGGACGATGGGATCCTCCTCCTCCACCTCCACCTCCTCCTTCTCCTCCTTTTCCTGCTGTGCCTCCTCCTCCTCCTCTTCCTCTTCCTCCTCCTCAGGTGGTACTGCTGGCTCCACCTCCAGCGGCGGTCCCCTCATGATGGCCAGGTTGTGCAGCATGCAGCAGACCACGACGATTATGGAGACCCATTGAGGAGTGTCCTGCAAGGTGCCACCAGAGCGGTCCAGGCACCGGAACCTCTGCTAAAGGATGCCTATGCATTGTTCGATGATGCACCTGGTGGCACAATGAGCGACATTGTATGCATGCTCTGGCGCTGTCCTGGAGTTCCGCAGAGGAGTGAGCAGCCAAGTGGACAGGGGATATCTCTTGTCCCCAAGCAGCCAACCGCAATCCTGATTTGGGCCGATGAAGATGGCGGGCATACTAGTCTGGGGCAGAATGAACGAATCATGGCTGCTTCCTGAGTACCTCACATCAACAGCCAGGATCTGACGCTGGTGGTCACCTAAGCCTTTGCGGTTCACACAGATCTCGGGGTGATGATGTGGCACCCTCAGCCCAACGTGTGTGCAGTCAATGGCACCCTGCACCCTCGGGAAGCCTGCCATTCAGGCAACTCTGGCCTACCGCTCCACCTGTTTGTCCCTTGTCATCGGGAAGGAGATGTACTGGACCCTTCTGCTGTACAGTGCATCTGTGACCTGCCGAATGCACCGATATGCCGAGAATTGGGAGATGTTGCCAATGTCTGCAGTGGCAGACTGGAAGCCCCCGTTGCGTAAAAATTCACGGCGATGGTGAGCTTGGTCTCCATGGTGAGGGTGGTCCCGAGATGTGTTTGAGGCTGCAGATCTTCTCTTATGACCTGCAGAGCTCCCTCAGTACTTCCGTCCCAAATCGTAGCCTTTGCAGGCATTGCTCATCAGTGAGCTGTAGGAAGGAGAACTGAAGTCAGAAGACCCTTTGAGGGTATGGCCTCCTTCCCCCATGTCTGCGTTGCCCACCTCCCCTGGAAGCTGCCTGCTGGCCATCTCCCTGGTCCTCCTCCTTCTCATGCTCCTGTGGAGGCTCTTGCTGGAAAGGCTCCTCTCCCAGTATTTGTAGGGGGTGGCGGGGGGGTTGGGGGGGCGGCAGCCTTCCTCACTCTCCTGATGCCATCTCCTTCCTGGCCATCCTCTCTAGCTGCAGGTCTGCGCACATCTGCACGCCCTTCTCTCAGTTGTGCAGCCATGGCTACTGCCTCCCTTGCGCGCTGCCTGTCTGCACGGTGCTGACGGCGACGCCTTCTCCTGTGTGTCGCCCTGTTTGTCACCAGGTGTACGAGGTGTCGCCCTCTCAACACTCCTCCCATCCTCAGGGTGAACACTGCCAAACATGTCTCTGCAACCCACAGTGAGGCCTCCACTAAAGAGTCAGCAGGTTTAATGAAGCAAAAACAATCATTACAACTTATTACACTCTAAATTAAAAGCAAAATTTAATTAAACTATTTTCCTGACAAAGGGCCCCAATCCCAGCGACACTCCAGCGGTGTAGCATTCGAGCACCGACTCGAATATCTGGCGGGGACACTGCCTGAAGAACTCCTACCTTTTTATAGCTGAAAATCCAGGTGGTGTCCGTTTTCCAGTGGCCCGCCCGCTGCTTCCCTCACCGCACGAAACGTCTCCTTTACTCCGGCTTCACTCTGCCATTTCCAGTGGAAGTGCGCACCACTGAAACCCCACCCCGAGGAGGGACAAGTCCTCGGGCGCCCAAACTCCGCAGTAGCCGTCCCTTCGGTGACGGTGAATTTCGGGCCTTGTATGTACATTTTTTTGACACAAAATCATTTCACTACACAAAGAAGTGTATTTTTGTGGGTCTATAATTCTGGAAATGGATCTGGTTTTAGCAATGTAAATGTGGGCAGCCGGCATATGGACATTGCTCTCCCATGACCTGAACTGACAAAAGCACGATGTACCAAAGTACCTTCGTTGAAGTATGACATCAAATCACTTAGTCTACCTTCGATGTCAGGGAATGATGAACAATGAAACTGATAGAATTTGACATGGAAAATGGAATTGGGAGATCACATTGGGAAAAAACACCCTCAGTGATTCCAGACTGTAGAAATAGAAGAGTAATTCCCCGTCCCAAAGGACAGTGAGATAACCCCAAGACTTTAAATTACGAGCATGCAATATGGGTAGTTGGTGGTACAGGTTCGACCTCCAAAATCTGGAGTTCCGGAATCCAAAATGTTTTGAATCCGGACACCGATCCATGGCGGGGTTGTCCGAAAACCGGAAAATGTTCCGATATCCGGACTCCCCCTGCCTCGGTGAATCGACTTCGCCCCGGCCTGACTTCGCCCGCCCTGAATTCGCGGGGCCTGACCTCACCCCGGCCCGATTTCGCCCCGGACCCTCTCCCTCCTTTTTACCTCGGCTGCCCGACCCCACCTACCCTGGGCCAGACAAGGAGCTCCTCCACGGCGGCGGGGCCCTGCCCAAACACTTCCTCTGTGGCGGGACCCCCCCCCCCCCCCCGATCAGGTCCTCGCCGGAGGGGCCCCCGTGCGAGCATCTCAGCGGCGAGGTCCCTCCTGAACAACTCCACGGCAGCGAGGCCCCACCCGGCAACCCGAACAGTTCATCGACGAGCAGCCCCCCAGTCCCTTTCTGACATTTGGAAAAACCCGAACCTGGGCTCGTGTGTTTCCGCATTCGTGACATCAGAAAGACGTTCTAAAATCTGGAAAAATGCATAATCCGCAACGACCTCGATCCCTAGGGTTCTGGATTCTGGACGCTGCACCTGTACTTCATCCCATAGGCAGCATAAGAGGCACCTGCAGTGCCAGCTTAGTCTCACTGAATCAGCTTGTTTATTCATCAAACATTAAGTGCTTAATTGGCTTCCACTCTTATTTCCTGTTTGAACTCTTGTTTCAGTTGAAAAGTATGCGCAATAACAATCTATTTAAAAAGTTTCAGAAGAATATCCCAACAGTGGATGCAGCTGGATGTGCATGTGGAGTCAAGTTGAGTAATTCTGGGAGAATGCACACAGTGTTATTTTGTTTTAGTGACCTCCAGTGAGAACTGTGGAAACCCAAATCCCAACAGTTTGTATTTCCACAGATTAAACATGGCGAGTTGAGTAACAGAGCTGCGAAATAGCCCTCATGATTTTGAATGACTAATAGTTGTCCTTGATAATATGCTATTAATAAATATCTAAAATCTTTGTCTTGCAGATTGCCTTTTCAAAGTATGCCCTATGAATCGTTACTCAGCACAAAAACAATACTGGAAAGCAAAACAAGCAAAGCAGGACAAAGATAAAATTGCAGACATCGCATTGTTACAGAAGCTGCAGGTAAGGTTTCTTTCCTTAGCTTTTTTGCATGAATCTTTGATTTTGACTACCCCTTTCAGAATAGATTAGATTTTTTTTGCCTCACTGGTGGATCATTGATAAAAATTCCCAAAAATTGTGGTTCAGTGTTTGCAGGTAATTTATTTTGTGTATGCATACTTGGCAGATAATTCCAGCCATCTTGAAGAATTAACATTACCAGCATGCAAACTGTGTAGGCCACTGAATACTTTAGTGGGCATGATTCAACAACGTGGGACATTGGTTGTATTTGTCATACAAAGGCCCAATAGATGAAGATTTAAGGTGCATTGTCGCTGTACACTTCAAAAGCGATTAAGAAGTACCCAAGTATGATGTGGCCTGTTGAATCCTGGTTGACGGTCTGCAGAATTGCAGATGATATGGTGATCTATAGGAACATCTACTGTCCACTCAGCATATTTGATGATAATACAATAAATATATACCTGTCGCTTAAAGGTAAATAGAAAAATACAGCTGGTCCTACTTAGACCTAACTGTCATGTCTTCTAAACTGTTGTCCTTTTCAAGCTTCATCAATTAAGGGCAAGAGCATTCAATTTTGAAATATCCACAACTTTTGAAGCGTTGTGGATACATTAAGATAATGTACTAAATTTGAAAATCCTGTAAAGGAACTTTTGTTCCTCGTCTTGTGACCCATCGTTTTATTGAGCAGAAATTTGATGGATTTCTATGATGAACTCTATTATTTTCTACTTGTTTCTGTGCCGGTACGTTATACCATGAAACCATTTCTTAATATTGTCTTCAAATACTTGACCTTTTGAGCTCCCTTGATGGTCCAGTGGATATATACACTGCTTGGGTTATACAGGCCTGGAAGGTTGGACCTTCACTCTGCGGTGAATTAACTGATCTCAGTGCCACTGGGCTATGGATGGACACTTCCTGTTTCTGATCACTAACCACTGACGCAAGCCAGAAAGTGTGTATGTGTGGGCATCATGTGATAACAGGTTCCGAAGTGATGCCTCTTCCATGGTGGAATTGGTTGCTTCCACTCGGTCTCGGCTGACATAGTTGGGTGCGGTCCTAGGGATACTAGCATTGGTGTTTCAGCATGAGTTCGGAGTTTCAGAAATGAAGGGGACAAAAAATCAAATCTGTGAAGATAACCAGAGACATGATGCTGCATCAGCACTGGGAATTCCGAATGTTCTGATATTACATTCTGGATTGGATTTTCCTTCACTTAGTGGAAATGTGGTGGTGCAAGACTTCTGTCTGCCCACACAATACTGTGATTTAAATGACTTGTGGGGGATGGGGGTTGCTCATTTTGGATTCAAGGTGGACATTGCCCATTCCTGAGCGGTCTACCACCCAAGGGACAGAGGGAATGCGGCTGCAGCGTTTACATGGTTACAGTTGCTTAAAGGACTAACATCGTGGGAAGTTCTGGAGGACCGAGGCAGAGCCATCAAATCCCAGCATTGACGGAAGGAACAGCCTTGGCGGTTTCTACTGAGCCATGAGCCTCCAGATTCTCGGACACTTCACTGGACATCCTGATGGCATAGTTAAGCGCAAGGTGAGACCAGGAGTCCACTAAAGAAGGTCATCTAGATTTTATCGATGGTGGTGGTTCAGCCAGTGACTGCCACCTATACTATCCCATGTAGGGCTACACAGTGCAGAAAAAGGTTAAATGACCTAACAAGATTCACCACTGTAATTGAAGGCACAACATAGCCACTAGGCCCTCACTGTGTAAATGACAAACTGAATGTTACCCTTAAATAATAAGGTCTGTCATGCCCCACACAAACTCCCTTCCCACCAAATCAATGTGTCATCTCCTAGTGCCTGAGTATAAGGGGAGTAGCATAATGCTCAACTGCAGAAAAGGTTGCTGCTATCCTGTCCCTGAAAGCATTATCACCAGGGAATGAATGGGTTAATTTCAATGTTGTGCCAAACAAGTGCCTTTCTCACTCTGTATTCTCCTTGCAAAGGAAAAGATCGCTCACAATTGAATGATAGCACATAGGGGAGCGATGCCCGGGCCACCCTGGCTCTCGTATTGGACTGTTCAGCCATCAAAAAGCTCACTTCAGGAGTGGAAGTCTGTCTTCCTCGATCCTGAGGGACTGCCTCTGATATGATATGACCCTGAAAGTGCAAGTGAGATGTGGCTGGAAATAGATCATTCTAGGACATCAGCTTCACTGGGACGTGTATCACAAAGGCTACTGTTTAAAAGACCCTTCCACTCATTTCACAACTTCGTGACAGTTGGGGAAGGCCAAGTAGGAGCAAAAGATTGGATTTAAGAGTAAGCAAAGTTTTAGGCACAGAATAATAGCTCTTCTGAATTCTGGTCAGTTGTGGACATTTGCAAGGGAATTTCCAGTGGATAATTATTTATGCAGAAAGCCATTACTGGAAACAATTATTGATGATTTGGTCTTGTATCTCTCTGAATACTGCCAATGGCCTCTCGTGCCATCTTGGTTTCCTCATGGACGACCTCTGATTGACGATATGATGGAGGACCAGCTGCTTTTTCTCCCTGCAGACGGAAGGACTGTATTTCTGTATTGCATCATTGTGCAAATTGCAGAAACCCTCTATAATTGTTGAAGCCTTGCGGGGCTGTACTGCAGAGCTCCCCTGGACCCATCGAGGCACCTGACATACCGACTGACTGCTTAATGGGGTTCCAAGGGCCTTTTTCTACACTGCTGAGCTTGGATCATCTGCCAGTGCTGCAGGTGTTAGGCACACCAACATCAGTCTTCTCTCTCAGGCCAACATACCCAGCATTGAAGCATTGACCATGCTCGATCAGTTCCGATTGACGGGCCACATTGTCCGCATGCCCGACACAAGACTCCCGAAACAAGCTACTCCGAGCTCCGTCATGGCACGCAAGTCCCAGGAGGGCAGAGAAAATGCTTCAAGGACACCCTCAAAGCCTCCTTGAAAAATTGTAACATCCCCACTGACACTTGGGAATCCCTAGCCCAAGGCCGCTCAAAGTGGAGGAGAATCATCCGAGAAGACGCCGAATGCTTGGAGTCTCTTTGCCGGGAGCACGCAGAAGACAAGTGCAAATGGTGAAAGGAGCATACAACAAACCAAGCACTCCACCCACCCGTTCCTTCAACCACCACCTGCCGCACCTGTGACAGAGACTGTAGATCCTGTGTTGGTCTCATCAGTCACCTTAGAACTTTTTTAGTTTGGAAGCAAGTCATCCTCGACTGCCGAAGAAGAAGATCCCTGGTCTGCAAGCAACCAGCCAGAAACATTACTCTGGCTGAATGATGCAAGTGTTGTGGATTACGGTAGTACAACAGAATCATGGCAGCTTCCTGAGTAATGAGCATTCACATATAAAATTAGGTGATTTGCATTGCATACTAGCTGCACATGATGCTCTTTTTCAATGGTGAAATTGAGGTGATTCTCATATGGGGCCTTGAATGCCACATGGGTGCCTTCAATAGTACCTTGTACCTGGGGAAATCATGCTAGTCTGATCCTCCATATCCTAACTTTCTTATTCAAAACACAGGAATGATTTACTTGCACTAAATCCATTACTTGCACTAAAATTTTATACATGTATAAATACTCACTTTAAAGTTGAAAGTACACTTTGGTGCCTAAGAAATAAGAAGGGTTGAAAAATTGTACTGCCTTTTTGTTTAGAGCATTTGCTGAAGCCATTGCCTCCACTGTGCTCTCCCACCTCTGGGGCACCAAACTCGTCTTAACACCACCACCTTGCCAGTGACGTTGTTTTCTGCAGGTAGCTTAAGGGCGGAAAGGAAGGAAAATACCAAGAGTCCAAGAAACCAAGTCCGCCTGCTGCCATTCACACGTGATGGGGCAGGTTGAGGGCAGGCAGCCTCGCTGACTGTTAGGTTTTCCAGAGGAAATTACTGTCCATATTTTTGGGGATCATTTTATTGTCGCAATGGGCAGTTCTGAAGCAGAAAATCCAGGTCCATATCTCATAAAGAATACAATCACCTCAACGGGAGGGGTTGGGGGTTCCCTCAGTTCCTGCTCTGACAAGCCCCCTGCTGTTCTGTCATGTTGCCTGCTGAAAAAATAATCTTAACAAACATTAAAATAATTTTTTACGCCAAATATGAAACAAATTCTTTTTCAAAATCTGGGTGAAATTTTTTTTTTAATTGCTAAAACACAAAACAATGAGCAAATGACCCCTTAAAAAGGCACAGTTAATGTAAACGGCAGCCCACAATAATTTAAGCAGTTCACACACAATTTTTAAGGGGCTTAGGGGGCGAAATTCCCCAGCGCCCTGTTTGGGGGCGGTAACCCAGTCGGGGCAGGACTTCCTGTGCCCAGCCCGGCGCGTAAGTCCCGCCCCGGCCGCGAAATTACTTCTCCACATAGTGCTGACGCGTTTCAACGCCCCTCCCCTTCCGTTAAAGGGAAGGGCCGTTGCGAACTCTGCAGGCCCTTTGATGGCTTGCACTGGGCCACCAGGGCAGCCCGGACCCCGCAACAACATGTTACAACTGGCCAACGGGTGAGTCGGCTGAAATAAAAATGGCGGCATGCAGCCTGAACGGGAGACACAGAACAGGACAATTTAGGCCCCTTAGTGTCAGACTGTTACTTAACATCTAGGAATTCTGTTTAAATTAAAGGTAAAATGGGAGAACATATACTTATTATGGGTCCAGCCACTTATTTGCCACCATGATGGTAGAATAATAGATGTTGTTCATAGAATCATGCAGCACAGAGGAGGTCATTCGGCCCATCGTTCCTGTGCCGGCTCTTTGAAAGAGCTATCCAATTAATCCCACTCCCCTTCTCTTTCCCCATAGCCGGACAAATGTTTTCTTTTCAAGTATATTTCCAATTCCCTTTTGAATCTGCTTCCACCATCCTTTCAAGCAGTGCATTCCAATTCCAGACCTTAACAACTCGCTGTGTAAAAAAAAAAATTCTCCTCATCTTCCCCTTGGCTTCTTTGCCAATTATCTTAAATCTGTGTCCTCTAGTTACTGACGCTCATGCCAGTGGAAACGTTTTCTCCCAATCTACTCCAAATCAAAAGCACTCATAATTTTAAACACCTCAATTAAATCATTCCTTAAACTTCTCTGCTCTAGTCCCTCCACATAATTGATTCCTTGGTACTATTCCAGTAAACCTCCACTGCACCCTCTCCAAGGTCTTGACATCCTTCCTAAAGTGTGGTGCCCAGAATTGGTCACAGTACTCCAGCTGAGGCCGAACCAGTGATGTAGAAAGGTTTAGCTTGACGTTTGTACTTTTGTACTCTGTGTACTTCCCTCCAGTCTGATAAATAACCAGTCACCACGACTCTCTGCTTTCTATCTCGCAGCCAGTTTGTATACAATGCTGCCACTGTCCTTTTAATCTCATGGACTTCAATTTTGCCAACAAAATCCAGTTTGGAGATTCTGTACAGTGAAAGAGTTGAGCTTGTGGTTTTTGTAAACTGTGGCTTGGTGTAGCATCTGATTCAGCCTTTGGCTGGTGACCTGCATATGCAGGAGACTATCAGTTTGGTTGGTAACGATGTACATTTTCTGCTGTCTTTGCTTTAAACCTGATGTTTGCTGCAGTCTAAAAAATATGAGGTACTTTTCAACTAATCGTCAGAGCGTAAAATCGATGTTGAGGGTCGGGTGCCAGATATAGGGCCCAAGTTTCGGGCCCTAACCTAGACCGGCGCAGCCCCGACCTGGACGCCCGTTTTTCGCGCCACAATGTGCGCCTAAAAAAAACTTACAGATTCTCCGGCTCCCTGCTGGTCCTCTTGAATCGGGCGCGGCGCAGCACAAGCTGTAGGGGGCGGAGCCAGGTCCGTGCGCTGAAAACAGTGCCGGGACATCTGCACTTGCGTGCTACAGTGGGCGCCATGTGCAGTAGCTCCAGGCATCCAAAACTGTGTGGGAGGGGCCCGAAGCACGCAGCCCCTAGCCCTGGCCGAATGGCCTCACTGGGGCTGCGTGCATAAGGCTGCCTCTCACGCCCAGCTCCTGCTTCCTCCCGACCCGACTCGACTCCCGCTTCCCCCCCCCCCCCCGGCCCCGACTCCCCCTTCGCCCCCTCCCGCCCCCGGACCGGACCGGACCCGCGCTCCCCCCGACCCGACCCACGCTCCCGACCCCGGACCCCGGACCCGACCCGACCCAACGCCACCTACCTGTAAACCTGGTGCTGGGGATGGGCCCTGCCCGAAGTCTTGGGCCCGGCTGGGCCCGGCCTGTTCAGCCTCCCTCCCCCTTCTCCTTCCCCCCCCACTTCTCCTTTCCCCCTCACCTTCTCCTTTCTCCTTCCCCTTCTCCTCCCTTCTCTTTCCCCTTCTCTCCCCCCCTTTCCCCTTCTCCTCTCCCCCCCTTTCCCCTTCTCCTCCCCTCCCTCCCCTTCTCCTCTCCCCCCTTCCCCTTCTCCTCTGACAGACACACACTGCGGGGCGGGGGGCATCCCAGCACGCTGTTGGAGGGCTCCCGGTGCTGCAGTCGGTAAGTAGAAAATGTTTTATTTATTGATTTAAAAAAAATGATTTCTTACTAATTTTTTTTGATTGATTTATTGGTTGATTTATTGATGTTTTTATAATTTATTATTGATGATGGCTCTTTATTTGTAAAACTGAAGTGTTTAATGTTTGTAAACTTCCCTTTAACCCTCCCCCCCACCTTTCCCTACGCCTGATTTGTAACCTACGCCTGATTTTCTAAAGTGTAGACAAGGCTTTTTCGAGCGTACAAAAATCTTCACTTACTCCATTCTAAGTTAGTTTGGAGTAAGTTTTCACTGCTGAAACTTTGAAAACAGGCGTAAGTGGCCGGACACGCCCCCTTTTGAAAAAAAAATTCTGTTCCAAAGTGAAACTGTTCTAACTGACTAGAACTGGAGCAAACTAAATGTCGAGGATTTGAATTCCTAAGATACTCCGTTCTACACCAGTTGCTCCAAAAAATCAGGAGCAACTGAGGCCGAAACTTGGGCCCATAGAAACTGCCTGATTTTCACTTCCATTGATTTTAGTGGTCAATTTAAAATTCCCCACATGATCTTCACAGCAGGACCTAAAGAAGAAAATTGAACAGTATAGTGGCAGAAAATGCTGCAACCTCATCTCACCACGGCCTAAATTTTCCTTCTCTTGCCCAAGCTGTGACCGGCTGCCAGCACTCCTTTATCTCTCTGCTGCATGCAAATGACTGGGTTTCCTGCCTTCCACTGCTGATCCTGCTGACCCCAGCCACTGCCAAGGGAGGGCTCGCAATAGATCCTGGGGCTACAGTGGGAGGCCCGCTGAACCCGTTTTTGAGGGAAAGAGACCATAGTGAGCACTTCTCCATCTCCACAGCCCAGTCTGGTCTCCTATTTAGTCCAGCTACAGTACCAGCATGTTTTCCTTCCCAGGCAGTGGTGAGTTCCCTCTTGATGCTGGAGATTCCACTGGGAATCTGTATTGATTATACACTCGCTGCTCTCGCCCTCTCCTAGTGGGAGAAAGAAAATCCAGCTCTTCATTTCCAAAATCTATTTTGCTGCTATGACATTCCTGACTCCTCCCAGTGCTCATATCTTATTCCATGGTCTTTACTCCATCTCCTCGGTCCCTCCGATCACAAAACTTCTCATTCATTAAACCCATCACTGTCCCCCTCCTCCTCTCTCATCCCTGCTCATAACCACCCACTTCTCCTTCTCAGCCCCATAATTACCAGCACCATGAACTTGTATCGATCCTTTGGCTCGGTCCTCACAGCTTTCAAAAGTGTGATCATTGATGCCTTCCTTCAAAGCCCCCCTTCCCTTCAACCACTATCTCAAGATGGTTTTGTTCCTTCCCAGTGTTCACTTTGAGCAAATTCTGACTCACCCACGACCGTGTCAAGCAGGCAGTCTGACAAATTCAGAATGAATGAATCTATATCGCAGTCGAACCTTCACATTGCGGGATTCAAAATTGAAAACAATTTTCTATTGAGCACAATTGATTCAGCAATTTAGATCCATTTGGGTTAACAATCTTGCACCCTCCTTTCACCACATCCATTGCCCGTGTAGCTTTAATGATGTATGATATCGCTTCAGACTCGCTAGAATTGCTGCATTACATTGCTTCCTTCTTTTTATGGTGGGCAAGCAGAATTACAGCTGATGCCAACTTCATCCCAGCTTTCAGGTTAAAATTTCATCCAATTTCATGAGTAGTTAGTCACTGTATTGTGTCGAGCCAAAGCCTTTCCCCACCGTCCTCCATTCGCTAAGGTGATTGAAATCAGAAATTGGATTTGATGTTTCAACATTTTACGTGATTGATTATCCATGCCAGCAGTTGCAGCTTTCCCATCTCTCACTTACAAGGGAGGGGGCAGCTGTGGGTGAGATCAGTAAGCAGCACAAGCTCAGACCTACAGGGGCATAAAACACTAGGGTCATATTTTACCACCCGCTCCAATTATTAATCCACAATTATTTCTGGAGTTTATGAAAGATTGCTTTCTTGACTGCAATTGGCTTTCCCTTAATTATTCTCCAGGGGGGAGGGGGGGAAGGAGGGATTCATATTTCCTTACCAGCATCATTAAATGGTTTCCCAAGAAACCTGAATGGATGTTTTCAAGTTGAGCTGTGAGCAAATCTTTTTCCATGAGCCAATTCATCAAGGTGTGTTGTTTATGCCTGGTACCCTGTACTGTGATAATCTCAAATGGAACTTGGGGCTCAATTTTCCCCAGTGATTTGCACCGTTTTTTTTGAGCAGGCTGATTTTTTTTGGCCTATGTTTAAAAAAACAGTTTCCCCAATCAATTTGCACCAGCGTAACTCAGTTAGTTACGGTTTTTTAGGTACTTTTTTTTTCAGCCAAAGGGGGCATAACCTGCCATCCGCGCCAATTCTGGCCATTTAGGCAAGTTTGGCCAGCTGAGAGTTACTCCAGTTCTGCTTAGGCCAGCGTATGTGGGGCTGGAGGAAATTACAGAGATAGGGAGGGGCGAGGATTTGAAAATTAGGATGAGAATTTTGAAATTGAAGCGTTGCTTAACCGGCAGCCAGTGTAGGTCAGCGAGCACCGGGGTGATGGGTAAACGGGACTTGGTGTGAGTTAGAACACGGGCAGCCAAGTTTTGGATCACCTCTAGTTTACGTAGGGTAGAATGGCTCGGGAACGGAGTTTGTGGCGGGGACCCGAAAACTGGCTTCGGTCTTCCCAATATTCAATTGGAGAAAATTTCTGCTCATCCAGAACTGGATGTCAGACAAGCAGTCTGACAATTTAGAGACCGTGGATACATTTACACCACGTCTTTCACAACCTCAGGATGTCCCAAAGCGCTTTACAGCAAATGAAATACTTTTGAAGTGTAGTCACTTTTATAATGTAGAAATGTAAACAGTAGAATTTATAATATGAAAAGTTGTCACAGGCAATGATCCCTGTAAGCTGCGCTTTGTTCTGCGCGACCTGTTTCGTTTAATGCACGGCCCCTTTAAATTTCTGCGCATGTGCAATATTTACAATGTAAAAGCCGGTGACCTTTCAGATCAGTACGTGACTGCGCACACCTTCGCGGGAACATTGGTCACACGCGTGTGACACAAATGTTACAACAGGATGTAAGGTTTTATTGGCAGGAATCGCATGCAGACAGCCTGTGGAGGAGCAGTGAATAACAGACCGCAACTTCAGGATTTCCGAATTTGGCTGAGTACGCGCTAAATCCTGAAGTTGCGGTCTGTTTCAAAGGTGAAATGATGGCGAACGCTGCCAGTTTGCCGTCATTAGGGCCGCAAATTCCGGGCCGATATTTAAAAAATATGTATCTATATTACCTGGGATTTTTTTTTCTATAGCTTGTAGGTCGATATTTCTCAAGTATAATCATAAACTTACTAATGACAGACATTTAGTACAGAAGGCTTCGGGTGCTTAGGATGCAGCCAGTTCAGTTACAGCACAGATTGTACTTTCATAACGCTCCTGTTGAATGTTTAGCAGTAGTAGGTACTACAATCGCCATCATGTTTGTAATCGCTATAAACACAGCTTTTAAAGGATCCAGGATCTGAAATGTATCAGCTGAGATTTGTTGTCCATAAATAAGAAATCCGTGGCAATATGTGAGATGACGGTGGTACGTTTAATATTTTACCATGCTGTAACAATGGAGGCCCGAGCAGGTATTCTCGCTACTTTGACTGTAATGTGAGATCCCCGTATGAGGCATTTTTGTTCAAGGAATGGCAGAGGACTTGCAAATGAAGGAGTTGGAAGTACGAGATCTACATCTCCTGCCACATCCCTGTGGCTGTTAGTGCAGGCGTATCAATGATAGTTTTCCTGTTTCCTGCCTCAGACTTCACCAGAACAATGGTGCTATAGCTTCACATAAAGGAATGGAAATCGTTTCCGGTGAATTTGTCGGTCTGTGGCTGTAGTTTTGGAATATCTTTGATTTTAGTTTCCCAAAATATTATGAACTAATTAAGGTCTTTTAATTGGGCATTGAGCTCAGTCTTGTTAAAGGGGATTGTTATTGTTTTGGGCATAGTTATCAAAAGAAGTTTACTTTTCCCTTATCTCCTTTGTCCTGCTGTCTATAGATCTATTTGTCAATGGTCGGGGGACGGTAGGGGGCGGTGGGGGGGGCAGGGGTCGGTGGGGGGAGGGAGAATCATTACCTCTACCAAATTATTGGCGCAAGAGCTCTCGGTGATTTTTTGTCATGAATGTATAAATGAGTTATATATGAAGTATATACAGTATTTCATTGGCTGTGAAGTGCTTTGAGACGTCCGGTGGTCGTGAAAGGCGCTATATAAATCCAAGTCTTTTCTTTCTTTACTCTGTGACTTCTTCACAATGTTGTTAGATTTTTGCAACACAAGTGACATTATTGCATTGCTATTTATGAACGCAGTGGTAAAGCTGCACAAATGACTTGCAACAATCCCCCTTTGTCCATTCTGTAGCTGGAGGATATCCAGGTGTCTACTGTGATTCGCTGAGTCAAATCGAATGCCTCGTCTGTCTTCTGTTCAAATTAAGCAAATCTGAGGAAAGCTGTGCACAGGGTATAGTTTAACCATTCAGGATAAACATTATTTTGAACAGCTTCCCTTTAAAATAGATTATTATGAATTAAAGATCAGCTATGTAATAAAGTTGAAACTTTGGACAAACTTTTATTCAGAGAGTCCAAAATTGAGCGTCCCTTTTACAATACTCCGAATATGTTAGCAAGGAAGTCCCTCCCAGCATTGAAAGCTGCCCCGTGATTACAGCCTCTCCATCAGTTGCTGTTGCGCTGTCCCTCTTAATGTTGGATCAGAAAAGAGGTGGCGGCACCCCATGAAAATAATTGGGACACAAACACAAAGCAGTGGTTAACTTGATCCCTTTAGATCCCAAAGGAAATCACTATTGGGAACTTTATTTTTGCTTTATAGTTTGATGTCGCCACTATTATTTTTTGCACAGCCTTGTCTCCCTGTGTTATGGAACCATTCCCCAGCAGAGAGGGCATTCATATTATCTATTCCTGGCCTCTGTCAATGTTACTCTCAGCTGACTATAGAAGATAAGCTCAAGTTGCATGGACTGACAAGCTGGATATTTTAATTCTTGACCTCTTGTTGGGAAAGTGCCTAGAAGCTTGCAGCACTGTTTAAATTGTCAACAGTAATGGACCTGTAACAGCTCTAAGCATAATGCACACACTCTGAGCATAAGCAGGCTTTCACCGGAATGACACTGTGTCTGAGTATTCTCCAGTTGAAGACCATTGTACCCCGAGTGGTCCTACAGTGCTCTTGAGTCACAGGCAGTGGTCTATTTAGAAAATTTGTGAGGAAGAAATTGGTTAAAATAAAGGTGCAAGCTTAAAATGTTTTTATATCTCACCCCACGTCATTATAAATCTCTGACTGTTTCATTGATGGTAAATTAAAGACATGTTGAAGCAATTTCACTTTCACCTCCATTTTTTTTCACAGCATGCAGCCGAGCTGGAACAAAAGCAGAATGAAACGGAAAATAAAAAAGTACACGGAGAGGTGATAAAATATGGCAGTGTCGTGCAGGTATGTACCTACTATAACAACAACTTGCATTTATATCGCACCTTTAGCATGAGAAAACATCACAAGACATAAGAGAAATAATTGAATGCCAAACTAAAGAAGGGGATATTAGGAAGAATGACCAACGGTTTAGTCAAAGTAATGGATTTTAAGGAGGGCCAAAGGAAGAGAGGGAGGTGCTGAGCAGAGGGTTTTGGGGAGGGAAGCGCTGAGTGTGGAGCCAAGCAACAATGGTGGGGAGAGAGGGGGGGATGCACAAGGTAGAGTCCCAGAAATAGAGAGTTTGGGGCAGGATTGGGGGCAAGGGGTTGCTTAGCTCTTGAGGAGGCTCCAGAGATAGGGAAGATCAAAGCCATGGAGGAAATTAAACACCAGGATAAAAATTTAAAATTTGTGATGTTGGGGACCTGGAAACCAAAGTCGGTCTGCGAGGAAAGAGGTGATGGGCGAGCAGAACTTGGTAAGGAGTAGCATTTGGCAGTAGCATTTTGGATGAGATGAAGCTTACAGAGGGTAGAGCATGGGAAGCCAGTCAGGAAAGAACTGGAATAGTTGAGTTTGGCTGAGTGTTTCAGTAGCAGGTGGACTGAGGCAGGGCAGGAGCAGAGGCAGGTATTATTGCCAAGGTGGAGTGAATGTGGGATTGGTCACTCAGCTTTTGGTCAAATAGGTGCCGAGGTTGCAATTAGTCTACTTAATAGTGGTCGGGGTTGGAGTCAGTGGCGAGGGTAAAGGTTTTGTGGTGGGGTCTGAAGACAGTAGCTTTATTCTTCTTAATGTTTAGCAGGAGTGAATGGTGGCTCTTCGAAGACTGCATGCCAGACAAACAGTTTGACGGCACCAAGGCGGTGGAGGAGTTGAGGGAGATGGTAGAGAGATGGAGCTGGGTGTCATCAGGATACATGTGGAAGCTGACCCAAATGTTTGTGGCAGCTGTTAACAAGGGTCACTGTGTAAATGAGGAAGAGGGATTGATGATGGTTATTTAGAAAGGGAGAGAGAGACTGTGCCTGACGAGAGGGAACCATTTACTGGATCAGCTAACATGGGGGCCTGGAAAGGAAGTTGGGTGGTCATCGGTTTAGTGGGAATTAGGGAATTAGGGTCAAGGGAGAAGGAGGTAGGTCTCATGGATGAGAGGAGCTCAGAAAGGGCTTGGGGAAAACAGCCAGAGAGATGGAGGATTAAGAGTGGAGGGTGAGTCCGGAGAGGTTTGATTTGGTGGACAAGGAGAAAGAGCAGAAGCATCAAAGAGGGCTAAATGGATGGTTTCTATCTTGGTGATAAAGAAACCACTGCACTTAGCAAAGATAAGGAGGCAGCAGAAAGCGTTTTAAGAAGGTGTTTGGTAATCGAGGAAAGAAACTCGGGATTACCTTTGCTCCTCAGGGCGATCCTGGACTGGTGGGCAGTTTTGGCAGAGGAGAGTGAGATCCATCGAGTTCCATGTGGTTCTGTTGTTCGATGTAATGGTTGCCTGAATGGCGATATTTTTAAGCATTTGTCTCTGGAGTTCCCCAGGTGAAGGGCAATAGAATTTGGCAACATTTTACTGGTGATATACACAGTCCCTCCAGTTTCTTAGAGAAATCATTTACAGTTTATAAATGTTACCTTGTTTCAGGCAAACTGTGAAATCTGCAAACACCTGAAACATTAATTTTAAAAAGTCAAATGATGAATCGAAAATTAATTTAATAAAAACACAAGTAAAATGAATACTAACTTTAATAATTTTATGTCTGTGGTGATGCTGATGTCTATTGTGTAACAAGTAGAAATCCTTTGCAGAACATGCAGTTGAAGTTATGCTTCTTTTGTAAATTTAATAATTTTCTGCATATATGAATAATAAGCAACCAAGAAGCATACGTCTCTGGAAGAGGGTGGGGTTATAAAAGCTGAATGCTCAGTATCACTAACACTCTCTCAGGTGGACCTAAAAGATCCCATAGCACTATTTCGAAGAAGAGCAGTGGAGTTGTTCCCGGTGTCCTGGCCAATATTTACCCCTCAATCAACATAACAAAAACAGTTTATCTGGTCATTATCACATTGCTGTTTGTGGGAGCTTGCTGTGTGTAAATTGGCTGCCGCGTTTCCCACATTACAACAGTGACTACACTCCAAAAGTACTTCATTGGCTGTAAAGCGCTTTGAGATGTCTGGTGGTCGTGAAAGGCGCTATATAAATGCATGTCTTTCTTTTCTTATATTTCATGGAAAATTTGTAAATTGCACAGGACCTTACTTATGAAAGCAGAAAAAAATGGAACTGCTTGTTTTTCGTTGCCCCTCAATGAACTTCATGTCTCTTTCTCCCGAATTTGTCTGTTTGTTCCCTTGCAGCTATTAGTGGAACGTTTGAGATTAGTAGATGGTAAGGGTAGCAATTAAGGCTAGGGATGTTATTCTATGAGCATTTAATGCCTTTCTTTGTTATTTTAACGGGTTCCTGCGTGTCACAGGCTTACTTTCAGGGCTGTTTTTAAGTTGTCAGGTTTTTTTGCAGTGTTGGTCAGTGTTCTCGATTGGCATGTGTGGAATGATTCCACATTTCCAGTGAGTGTGGCTCCCAGCTGAAAGTTCAGGATCGGGGAATCATCCTTGTATGCTTCTTTTGCTCAAACTTAGCCCCGTCTAATCTCTCTTCTTGGCCTATATTATGCTACTGTCCACTCTTCCTCATTGAGGGTCAAAATTAACGTGTGATATGCCCAATACTGACTGACCCCTATCTTTTGGGTGTAAAAGGTTACTATTCAATGCACATTAAGACCCTTTGATATGCAGTCCAGGTTTATATCATGACATTTATGACTAATAAACAGCTACTTCTACCAAATGATACCTATCAAAACAGCTTATGGATAATAACGATATCTTTAAAAGCAGAACTTGTGAAAATTAATAAAAATTGAGATACCTTTTCAAGACAGTGTGTCACCATCAGAACCCCTTTTTAAAATCAAAATAGTTGAAAACAACAACATTGCTCACAGGTCCCTTCATTCTCACTGCATTTCTGTCACTAGGTTGCCCATTATAATTGTGTATGGACATAGTTGTGCTTAACGGTAGTAATAAATAGTAAATATTAAATACCGGTACCCTTTTTGCTGACTAGCATGTTGGCTATTGTGTCACCAGTTTGTTATACTACATTAAATAGTTGGCTTACAATTCTAAAGTTTGTTCTGGTGCATCTTGAAAAATGCTGGCGATTTTCCCTCGCTGTTGAACATCTGGTGAAGAGGACAAGTTCTTTGGAGAATTCATCTACTATTAGGGGTGGCAGTATTGTTGGTGGCGGGGAAGAAAATGCACTCACACTAATCGTTAAGTGTTGGGTGATGCAAATTATATCAAGTTATGAAAATTGACTCTGAAACCATGCATGATTCTGGAGTTGCTTTATGGTTGAAAGAATGTCAACATTTTTATTTTAAACCGTTGCATTTCAGTTTATACTACGAATTGAAACATATAAAAATTATCATAATTATCAAATATCAAAAATAAAAGCGATTCTGCGTGAGATCTAAACTTTCTTCCTTGTTTTATCTGGTTCCGCGAGGCTTGTGGCGGACAGTTCCAAGCATTTATTGGCCTGCACTCGTCGACCATGAACTAAAGCTTCTTTCTTTGTTGATACTGTCATCCATGAGTACAAGGGACATATGACTCCGGTAATAGTATTAGCTATTCCAAGGAGGAATGGCTCAGTTCCAACGTGAATTTCTTCCTGTATTCAGGCTGCAAACTTTCAAGAGCGCACCATCTACAGTGGCTGCAAAATGGAGGTGCTACAGCTGCCAGCACTGAATCATAGAAAGTTACAGCACAGAAGAAGGCCATTCAGCCCATTGTGTCCGTGCCGGCCGACAAAGAGCCATCCAGCCTAATCTCACTTTCCAGCTCTTGGTCTGCAGCCTTGTAGGTTACGGCACTTCAAGTGCATATCCAAGTACTTTTCAAATGCTATGAGAGTTCCTGCCTCTACCCCCTTTTCAGGCAGTGAGTTCCAGACCCCCATCACCCTCTGCGGGAAACAAATTTGCCTCAAATCTCCTCTAAACCTCCAACCACTTACTTTAAATCTATACCCCCTGGTTATTGACTCCTCTGCTAAGGGATATAGGTCCTTCCTATTCACTCTATTGGCCCCTCATAATTTTATACGCCTCAATTAGGTCTTCCCTCAGCCTTCTCTGTTCCAAAGAAGTCAACCCTAACCTATCCAATCTTTCCTCATAGCTATACTTCTCCAGTCCAGGCAACATCCTCGTAAATCTCCTCTGTACCCTCTCCAGTGCAATCACATCTTTAATGTAATCAGAATTGCACGCAGTACTGTAGCTGTGGCCTAACTAGTGTTTTATACAGTTCAAGCATAACTCCCCTGCTCTTATATTCTATGCCTCGGCTAATAAATGCAAATATCTCGTATGCCTTCTTAACCACCTTATCTACCTGTCCTGCTACCTCCAGGGATCTGTGGACATGTACTCCAAGATTCCTCTGTTCCTTTACACTTCTCACTGTCCTACCATTTATTATGTATTCCCTTTTATTGTTAGCCCTCCCCAAATGCATTACCTCACACTTCTTTGGATTGAATTCCATTTGCCACTGTTCTGCCCACTTGTCCAATCCATTGATATCTTGCTGCAGTCTACAGCTTTCTTCTTCATTATCAACCACATGGACAATTTTTGTATCATTTGCAAACTTCTTAATCATGTCCCCTACATTCAAGTCCAAATCATTGATATATACCATAAACAACAAGGGACCAAGTACTGAGCCTGCAGAACCCCACTGGAAACAGCCTTCCAGTCACAAAAACACCCATCGACCATTACGCTTTGCTTTCTATCTCTGAGCCAATTTTGGATTCAACTTGCCACTTTGCCTGATGGGCTTTTACTTTCATCATCAGTCCGCCATGTGGGACCTTATCAAAAACCTTGCTAAAATCCATATCGACTACATCAAATGCACTACCCTCATCGACCCTCCTTGTTACCTCCTCAAAAAATTCAATTAAGTTAGCCAGATACGACTTTCCCTTAACAAATCCATGCTGACTGTCCTTGATTAATCCGTGTCTTTCTAAATGAAGATTTATCCTGTCCCTCAGAATTTTTTCCAATAATTTTCCCACCACCAAGGTTAGGCTGACTGGCCTGTAATTACTCGGCCTATCCCGTTCTCCCTTTTTAAACAACAGTACAATGTTAGCGGTCTTCCAGTCCTCTTGCACCACACCTGCAGTCAGAGAAGATCGGGAAATGTTGGTCAGAGCCTCTGCTATTTCCGCTCTTGCTTCTCTTAACAGCCTGGGATACATTTCATCTGGGCCTGGGGATTTATCCACTTTCAAAGATGCTCTCACTATGTTTATTTCATCTAATATTTCACACTCCTCCTCCCTGATTGCTATGTCTGCATCATCCCTCTCTTTTGTGAAAACAGACATAAAGTATTCATTAAGAACCATACCCACATCTTCCGCCTCCACACTCAGGTTACCTTTATGGTCCCGATTACGCCCTACTCTTTCTTTAGTTATCCTGTTGCTTTTAATGTATTTATGAAACATCTTTGGGTTTTTCTTGATTTTACTTGCAAAGAATTGTTATGCCCTCCCTTTGCTTTCCTAATTTTCTTTTTAATTTCACCGCTGCACTTTCTATACTCGAGGGTTTCTGCAATATTGAGCCCTCGGTATCTGTCATAAGCCTCCCTTTTTTCTTTATCGTACCCTGTATGCCCCTTGACATTTAGGGGGCTCTAGATTTGTTAGTCCCACCCTTTTTCTTTAAGTCAACATACTTGCTCTGAACCCTCATTATCTCCTCCTTGAATGCCTCTTACTGCTCTGACACTGATTTACCTTCAAGTAACTGTTTCCAGTCCACTTTGGCTAATTCACATCTCATCTTAGTAAAATAAGCTTTTCCCTAATTGAGAACTTTTATTCCTGGTCTATCTTTGTCCTTTTCCATAACTTCCCTAAATCTAACTGAATTATGATCACTACCACCAAAATGCTCTCCCACTAATCCCCTTTTACCTGCCCAGCTTCATTCCATAAAACTAAGTTCAGAACTGCCCCCTCTCTTGTTGGGCTTGCTACGTACCGGCTAAAAAGGTTCTCCTGAATGCATTTTAAGAATGGAGGGTGGATTACAGTGTTGCTAGTTTACATAAATAGTTTCCATTTAAAATGTGAACAGGACTTTATAATTGAAAAAAATTAACAGGGATTTCATGCAGATGTAAGATTAATATATTAACAATCGGTGTGTGTGTGTGTGCAGCTGTCAGTGTGCATTTTAGATGTGTATATGGGCATGTTTTACAAAAACATTTTATTTTGACTTCATTAAGTATTTGTGAATGGTTCTTATTACTGAGAATTGTCATACATGTCCTCGCCACAAAATATACTTGCAGGTCATGGAAGTTGGAGGAATGTATACTAAACCAGAATAAATTAGCAATAACTGTGACAAGAACTTGCTTGACCACGTATTTTTGGAACTATACTTTCCTAAAGGTATCTGAGCAATCAGCAGGTGAAATCGAGTTCAGCAGAGCATTTGCAGGGCCTTCGCTAGCTGTAGTAAGCTCTCAACATCAAAATAAAAAAAAAAACACTTGTCTAAATTCAAAAGGTACTTGCTTACCTCAGAGTAGAGAATAATGTAAGCATAACTAACCTAAGATATAGCTTCAAGACCATAAAACACATCCCACCTTTGTGTGAATCCTCCAGCTGGTGGCATTTCTTTTGTACACTTGTAACATAAGAACATAAGAATTAGGAACAGGAGTAGGCCATCTAGCCCCTCGAGCCTGCTCCGCCATTCAATAAGATCATGGCTGATCTGGTCGTGGACTCAGCTCCACTTACCCGCCCTCTCCCCGTAACCCTTAATTCCCTTATTGCTTAAAAATCTATCTATCTTTGACTTGAAAACATTCAATGAGCCAGCCTCAACTGCTTCCTTGGGCAGAGAATTCCACAGATTCACAACCCTCTGGGAGAAGAAATTCTTTCTCAACTCAGTTTTAAATTGGCTCCTCCGTATTTTGAGGCTGTGCCCCCTAGTTCTAGTCTCCCCCACCAATGGAAACAACCTCTCTGCCTCTATCTTGTCTATCCCTTTCATGATTTTAAATGTTTCTATAAGATCACCCCTCATCCTTCTGAACTCCAAGGAGTAAAGACCCAGTCTACTCAATCTATCATCATAAGTTAACCCCCTCATTTCTCGAATCAGCCTAGTGAATCGTCTCTGTACCCCTTCCAAAGCTAGTATATTCTTCCTTAAGTAAGGTGACCAAAACTGCACGCAGTACTCCAGGTGCGGCCTTACCAATACCTTATACAGTTGCAGCAACACCTCCCTGCTTTTGTACTGCATCCCTTTCGCAATGAAGGTCAACATTCCATTTGCCTTCCTGATTACCTGCTGCACCTGAAAACTAACCTTTTGGGATTCATGCACAAGGACCCCCAGGTCCCTCTGCACCACAGCATGTTGTAATTTCTCCCCATTCAAATAATATTCCCTTTTACTGTTTTTTTTCCCAAGGTGGATGACCTCACACTTTCCGACATTGTATTCCATCTGCCAAACCTTAGCCCATTCGCTTAACCTATCCAAATCTCCTTGCAGCCTCTCTGAGTCCTCTACACAACCCGCTTTCCCACTAATCTTAGTGTCATCTGCAAATTTTGTTGCACTACACTCTGTCCCCTCTTCCAGGTCATCTATGTATATTGTAAACAGTTGTGGTCCCAGTACCGATCCCTGTGGCACACCACTAACCACTGATTTCCAACCGGAAAAGGACCCATTTATCCCGACTCTCTGCTTTCTGTTCGCCAGCCAATTCTCTATCCATGCTAATACATTTCCTCTGACTCCGCGTACCTTTATCTTCTGCAGTAACCTTTTGTGTGGCACCTTATCGAATGCCTTTTGGAAATCTAAATACACCACATCCATCGGTACACCTCTATCCACCATGCTTGTTATATCCTCAAAGAATTCCAGTAAGTTAGTTAAACATGATTTCCCTTTCATGAATCCATGCTGCATCTGCTTGATTGCAATATTCCTATCTAGATGTCCCGCTATTTCTTCCTTAATGATAGTTTCAAGCATTTTCCCCACTACAGATGTTAAACTAACCGGCCTATAGTTACCTGCCTTTTGCCTGCCCCCTTTTTTAAACAGAGGTGTTACATTAGCTGCTCTCCAATCCACTGGTACCTCCCCAGAGTCCAGAGAATTTTGGTAGATTATAACAAATGCATCTGCTATAACTTCCGCCATCTCTTTTAATACCCTGGGATGCATTTCATCAGGACCAGGGGACTTGTCTACCTTCAGTCCCATTAGTCTGTCCAGCACTACCTCCCTAGTGATAGTGATCATCTCAAGGTCCTCCTTTCCCACGTTCCTATGACCAGCAATTTCTGGCATGGTTTTTGTGTCTTCCACTGTGAAGACGGAAGCAAAATAATTGTTTAAGGTCTCAGCCATTTCCACATTTCCCATTATTAAATCCCCCTTTTCATCTTCTAAGGGACCAACATTTACTTTAGTCACTCTTTTCTGTTTTATATATCTGTAAAAGCTTTTACTATCTGTTTTTATGTTTTGCGCAAGTTTACCTTCGTAATCTATCTTCCCTTTCTTTATTGCTTTTTTCGTCATTCTTTGCTGTTGCTTAAAATTTTCCCAATCCTCTAGTTTCCCACGAACCTTGGCCACCTTATACGCATTGGTCTTTGATTTGATACTTTCCTTTATTTCCTTGGTTATCCACGGCTGGTTATCTTTTCTCTTGCCGCCCTTCTTTTTTACTGGAATATATTTTTGTTGAGCATTATGAAAGAGCTCCTTAAAAGTCCTCCACTGTTCCTCAATTGTGCCACCGTTTAGTCCTTGTTTCCAGTCTACTTTAGCCAACTCTGCCCTCATCCCACTGTAGTCCCCTTTGTTTAAGCATAATACGCTCGTTTCTGACACAACTTCCTCATCCTCAATCTGTATTACAAATTCAACCATATTGTGATCACTCATTCTGAGAGGATCTTTTACGAGGAGATCGTTTATTTTTCCTGTCTCGTTACACAGGACCAGATCCAAAATGGCTTGCTCCCTTGTAGGCTCTGTTACATACTGTTCTAAGAAACAATCCCGTATGCATTCTATGAATTCCTCCTCCAGGCTACCCCCTGCAATTTGATTTGACCAATCGATATGTAGGTTAAAATCCCCCATAACTACTGCCGTTCCTTTTTCACATATCTCCATTATTCCCTTGATTATTACCCGCCCCACCATGAAGTTATTATTTGTGGGCCTTTAAACTACGCCGACCAGTGACTTTTTCCCCTTACCATCTCTAATCTCCACCCACAATGATTCAACATTTTGTTCATTGGAGCCAATATCATCCCTCACAATTGCCCTGATATCATCCTTTATTAACAGAGCTACCCCACCTCCTTTCCCTTTGTAACAGACTTTGTGACTGATGTTTAGCCTGAACTGAGCTGGAAGGACCTCAGAATTCATTTGTACTGTACTGAAACTGCTGCTAAAAGGAACTAATTTCTTGCTCCAGGCAAGTATTATGGTTTGATTGTGGTCGACTCTTTCAAGTCCTCACATTCATAAAGGTGCTAAACATAAAGGAGCACCTCGAGTCTCATCGCCGAGAGCATGCAGAAATCAAGCGCAGGCAGCGGAAAGAGCGTGCGGCAAATCTGCCCCACCCTCCCTTATCCGCAACGACTATCTGTCCCACCTGTGACAGGGACTATGACTCTCGTATTGGACTGTTCAGCCATCTAAGGACTCATTTAAAGAGTGGAAGCAAGTCTTCCTCGATTTTTATGATGATGAAACATTTGAATGGACATAGGAATAACTCAGTCTCCCTCGGAATGTGGGTGGGGAAGTGAATGGTTATAGTTTGCAAGTACATTGTACAAGTGAGAGTGACCTTTCATATTTAACCAGTCATTTCTTCAAAACATGTAAATGAAAGCAGCAGCTACTAAAATGAAGCACCAGCAGATATTTTTGATTCACTAACTTTGGGGGAAAACATTTGCATTGGCAAAATGTCAGGTTTAAACCACAAATGTTTATTTATAATTGCAGTTGTGCTCAGTCAGTGAATGAGGTTATGTTACTCTTGCAGATGACTTGTACTGAAACTATTGATCGGAAGTGACAGAGCCACCGCCAAGCTATTCATTTTTGTGAAGTTTATTTTTTCATTTACGTGACTGCAAACAGGAAAGCTGCCTCTCTAGGGCCCACCAGTGAAAGAATGAGACTGGCTATGTTTAGTAACTAATTATGATACACACCTAAAATATTCACTGCTGTTACTGCATGTAATGTCTTTGCATTGACTGATGATGCCTTTCAATTTCAGTGTGCACTCTTCAAAAGCATAAAATCCTAGTCTGCAGAACTGATGAAGTGGAAGTGCTTGGCCTATCAAGCTAATGATAACAAACTATGCAATCATATCCTTATACTTGTTTTCTGTTCCCTCCCCAGTTATTTTTCTCCCTGGATACAGATAATATCCTGGCTTGGGCTGACCAGTGATAGGTAGTACCTGTATTCGTGTCACCTAAGTGCTAAGTAGCAAGAAAAAGAGTGGGAGAGCAATAGTGATAGGGGATTCAATTGTGAGGGGAATAGATAGGCGTTTCTGCGGCCGCAACCGAGACTCCAGGATGGTATGTTGCCTCCCTGGTGCAAGGGTCAAGGATGTCTCGGAGCGGGTGCAGGACATTCTGAAATGGGAGGGAGAACAGCCAGTTGTCGTGGTGCACATTGGTACCAACGACATAGGCAAAAAAAGGGATGAGGTCCTACGAAACGAATTTAAGGAGCTAGGAGCTAAATTAAAAAGTAGGACCTCAAAAGTAGTAATCTCGGGATTGCTACCAGTGCCACGTGATAGTCAGAGTAGGAATCGCAGGATAGCGCAGATGAATACGTGGCTTGAGCAGTGGTGCAGCAGGGAGGGATTCAAATTCCTGGGGCATTGGGACCGGTTCTGGGGGAGGTGGGACCAGTACAAACCGGACGGTCTGCACCTGGGCAGGACTGGAACCAATGTCCTAGGGGGAGTGTTTGCTAGTGCTGTTGGGGAGGATTTAAACTAATATGGCAGGGGGATGGGAACCAATGCAGGGAGACAGAGGGAAACAAAAAGGAGACAAAAGCAAAAGACAGAAAGGAGATGAGGAAAGGTGGAGGGCAGAGAAACCCAAGGCAAAAAACAAAAAGGGCCACTGTACAGCAAAATTCTAAAAGGACAAAGGGTGTTAATAAAACAAGCCTGAAGGCTTTGTGTCTGAATGCAAGGAGTATCCGCAATAAGGTGGATGAATTAATTGTGCAAATAGATGTTAACAAATATGATGTGATTGGGATTACGGAGACGTGGCTCCAGGATGATCAGGGCTGGGAACTCAACATTCAGGGGTATTCAACATTCAGGAAGGATAGAATAAAAGGAAAAGGAGGTGGGGTAGCATTGCTGGTTAAAGAGGAGATTAATGCAATAGTTAGGAAAGACATTAGCTTGGATGATGTGGAATCTATATGGGTAGAGCTGCAGAACACCAAAGGGCAAAAAACGTTAGTAGGAGTTGTGTACAGACCTCCAAACAGTAATAGGGATGTTGGGGAGGGCATCAAACAGGAAATTAGGGGTGCATGCAATAAAGGTGTAGCAGTTATAATGGGTGACTTTAATATGCACATAGATTGGGCTAGCCAAACTGGAAGCAATACGGTGGAGGAGGATTTCCTGGAGTGCATAAGGGATGGTTTTCTAGACCAATATGTTGAGGAACCAACTAGGGGGGAGGCCATCTTAGACTGGGTGTTGTGTAATGAGAGAGGATTAATTAGCAATCTCATTGTGCGAGGCCCCTTGGGGAAGAGTGACCATAATATGGTGGAATTCTGCATTAGGATGGAGAATGAAACAGTAATTTCAGAGACCATGGTCCAGAACTTAAAGAAGGGTAACTTTGAAGGTATGAGGCGTGAATTGGCTAGGATAGATTGGCGAATGATACTTAGGGGGTTGACTGTGGATGGGCAATGGCAGACATTTAGAGACCGCATGGATGAAGTACAACAATTGTACATTCCTGTCTGGCGTAAAAATAAAAAGGGGAAGGTGGCTCAACCGTGGCTATCTAGGGAAATCAGGGATAGTATTAAAGCCAAGGAAGTGGCATACAAATTGGCCAGAAATAGCAGCGAACCTGGGGACTGGGAGAAATTTAGAACTCAGCAGAGGAGGACAAAGGGTTTGATTAGGACAGGGAAAATGGAGTACGAGAAGAAGCTTGCAGGGAACATTAAGGCGGATTGCAAAAGTTTCTATAGGTATGTAAAGAGAAAAAGGTTGGTGAAGACAAACGTAGGTCCACTGCAGTCAGAATCAGGGGAAGTCATAACGGGGAACAAAGAAATGGCGGACCAATTGAACAAGTACTTTGGTTCGGTATTCACTAAGGAGGATACAAACAACCTTCCGGATATAAAAGGGGTCAGAGGGTCTAGTAAGGAGGGGGAACTGAGGGAAATCTTTATTAGTCGGGAAATTGTTTTGGGGAAATTGATGGGATTGAAGGCCGATAAATCCCCAGGGCCTGATGGATTGCATCCTAGAGTACTTAAGGAGGTGGCCTTGGAAATAGCGGATGCATTGACAGTCATTTTCCAACATTCCATTGACTCTGGATCAGTTCCTATGGAGTGGAGGGTAGCCAATGTAACCCCACTTTTTAAAAAAGGAGGGAGAGAGAAAACAGGGAATTATAGACCGGTCAGCCTGACCTCAGTAGTGGGTAAAATGATGGAATCAATTATTAAGGATGTCATAGCAGTGCATCTGGAAAATGGTGACATGATAGGTCCAAGTCAGCATGGATTTGTGAAAGGGAAATCATGCTTGACAAATCTTCTGGAATTTTTTGAGGATGTTTCCAGTAAAGTGGACAAAGGAGAACCAGTTGATGTGGTATATTTGGACTTTCAGAAGGCTTTCGACAAGGTCCCACACAAGAGATTAATGTGCAAAGTTAAAGCACATGGGATTGGGGGTAGTGTGCTGATGTGGATTGAGAACTGGTTGTCAGACAGGAAGCAAAGAGTAGGAGTAAACGGGTACTTTTCAGAATGGCAGGCAGTGACTAGTGGAGTGCCGCAAGGTTCTGTGCTGGGGCCCCAGCTGTTTACATTGTACATTAATGATTTAGACGAGGGGATTAAATGCAGTATCTCCAAATTTGCAGATGATACTAAGTTGGGTGGCAGTGTGAGCTGCGAGGAGGATGCTATTAGGCTGCAGAGTGACTTGGATAGGTTAGGTGAGTGGGCAAATGCATGGCAGATGAAGTATAATGTGGATAAATGTGAGGTTATCCACTTTGGTGGTAAAAACAGAGAGACAGACTATTATCTGAATGGTGACAGATTAGGAAAAGGGAAGGTGCAACGAGACCTGGGTGTCATGGTACATCAGTCATTGAAGGTTGGCATGCAGGTACAGCAGGCGGTTAAGAAAGCAAATGGCATGTTGGCCTTCATAGCGAGGGGATTTGAATACAGGGGCAGGGAGGTGTTGCTACAGTTGTACAGGGCCTTGGTGAGGCCACACCTGGAGTATTGTGTACAGTTTTGGTCTCCTAACTTGAGGAGGGACATTCTTGCTATTGAGGGAGTGCAGCGAAGGTTCACCAGACTGATTCCCGGGATGGCGGGACTGACCTATCAAGAAAGATTGGATCGGCTGGGCTTGTATTCACTGGAGTTCAGAAGAATGAGAGGGGATCTCATAGAAACGTTTAAAATTCTGACGGGTTTAGACAGGTTAGATGCAGAAAGAATGTTCCCAATGTTGGGGAAGTCCAGAACCAGGGGTCACAGTCTGAGGATAAGGGGTAAGCCATTTAGGACCGAGATGAGGAGAAACTTCTTCACCCAGAGAGTGGTGAACCTGTGGAATTCTCTACCACAGAAAGTAGTTGAGGCCAATTCACTAAATATATTCAAAAGGGAGTTAGATGAAGTCCTTACTACTCGGGGGATCAAGGGTTATGGCGAGAAAGCAGGAAGGGGGTACTGAAGTTTCATGTTCAGCCATGAACTCATTGAATGGCGGTGCAGGCTAGAAGGGCTGAATGGCCTACTCCTGCACCTATTTTCTATGTTTCTATGTTTCTATGATGATTAAAATAAAAGCTCCACCTCCCCTCCCTTGATCCTAAATGGTGGCATAATCCCTTCATCAACATCTTGGAGGTGGGGGGAGGTCACCATTGACTAGGAGCTTAACTGGACCAACCATGTCAACGACATGATGACAAGAGCAGAAGAGGCTGGGTAATCTCTGATGAGTGCCTTATTTCTTAACTCTTTAATACCTCTACACCATCTACAAGACACAAGCATTTGCAACCATCTTCAGCCATGATCCATCTCTGCCTCCTCCTGAGGTCCCCACCATCACAGAAGCCAGTCTTCAGCCAATTTGATTCACTCCACGTGATATCAAGAAACGGCTGAGTGCACTGGATACAGCAAAGCCTGTGGGCCCTGACAGCATCCCGGCTGTTGTATTGAAGGCTTGCGCTCCAGAACTAGCCGTGCCTCTAGCCAAGCTGTTCCAGTACAGCTACAACACTGGTATCTATCACCAAGGTGGAAAATTGCCCAGGTATGTCCTGTCCACAAAAAGCAGGACAAATCCAATCCGGCCAATTACCATCCCATCAGTCTACTCTCAATCATCAGCAAAGTGATGGAAGGTGCCGTCGACTGTGCTATCAAGTGGCACTTACTCACCAATAACCTACTCACCGATGCTCAGTTTGAGTTTCACCAGGACCACTCAGCTCCAGACCTCATTACAGCCTTGGTCTAAACATGGACAAAAGAACTGAATTCCAGAGGGGAGGTGTGAGTGACTGCCCCTGATTTCAAGGCAGCATTTGACCCAAGTGTGGCATCAATGAGCCCTAGTAAAATTAAAGTTAATGGAAATCAGGGGAAAAACTCTCCAATGGCTTGAGTCATACCTAGCACAAAGGAAGATGGTTGTGGTTGTTGGACGTCACCCATTTCAGCATCGCTGCAGGGGTTCTTCAGGGCAGTATCCTAGGCCCAACCATCTTCAGCTGCTCATCAATATCTTCCCTCCATCATGAGGTCGGGAAGTGGGGATGTTCACTGATGATTGCACAGTGTTCAGTTCCATTCGCAACTCCTCAGATAATGAAGCAGTCTGTGCCCACATGCAGCAAGACCTGGATGACATTCAGGCTTGGGCTGATAAGTGGCAAGTAACATTCACGCAACATAAGTGCCAGGTAATGACTATCTCCAACAAGAGAGAGTCTAACTACCGCCCTTAACATTCAATGGCATTATCATCGCCGAATCCCCACCACCAACATCCTGGGGGTCACCATTGTCCAGAAACTTAACTGGACCAGCCATATAGATACTGTAGCTATAAAAGCAGTTCAAAGGCTGGGTATTCTGCAGCGAGTGTCTCACCTTCTGACTCCCCAAAGTCTTTCCAACATCTACAAGGCACAAATCTGGACTATGGTGGAATACTCTCCACTTGCCTGGATGAGTGCAGCTCCAACAACACTCAAGAAGCCCAACACCATCAGGACCAAGCAGCCCACTTGATTGGTACCCCATCCACCACTTTACATATTCACTCCCTCCACCACCAGTGCACTGTGGCTGCAGTGCATACCATCTACAAGATGCACTGCAGCAAATTGCCAAGGCTTCTTTGGCAGCACCTCCCAAACCCGCAACCTCTACCACCTAGAAGGATAAGGGCTGCAGGCGCATGGGAGCACCATCACCTCCAAGTTCCCCTCCAAGTCACACACCATCCTGACTTGGAAATATATCATCATTCCTTCATCATTACTGCATCAAAATCCTGGAACTTCCTCTCTAGCAACACTATAGGAGTACGGACTGTAGCAGTTCAAGAAGGTGGCTCACCACCACCTTCTCAAGGGAAATTAGGGATGGGCAGTTAATGCCAGCCTTGCCAGGAATGCCGACATCCCATGAACGAATAAAATTGAAATAACCTTGAGGAAGGACTGTGATGGAATATTTATCACTCCCTTGGATGGGTGCAGCTGTAACAGCACTATCCAGGACAGAGCAATTTGCTTCATTGACACTGCTACCACTGGATTCAATATCCACTATCTCCACCGTTGGTGCACTGTGTGACACTATGCAGTACCAAAAAGATGCACTTGCACAACTGGCCAAGTTTACTGCAACAGCACCTCCCAGCCCCATGATCTCCACCACTAAGTAGGACAAGAATAGCCATATCATGGGAACACCATCACCTCCAAGTTCCCTCTCCAAATCACACATTATTCCCACTTGGACATATACTGCCACTGAATTAAAATTCTTACAATCTTATCTAACACCATTGTGTGAGTATAATCAGCAATAGGACTGGAGCAGTTCAAGGAGATGGCCATCCTCTCAGGGTAAAAAATATGACTTAGTCAGTGCCCCCACATCCTGAGAAGAGTTTCCTCTGCCTCGAGGAATTTAGATAGGGTGAGGGTAACACGGTGAGTGGTGCACTGAACACAGCTGAGCAGGAGGAGGAAGAGGAAGCGACTTGCCTAAGGGGATGTTGCCACCTCACAGTTGCTTGTTATAGATTGTTTAAATCAGAATTATTTGCCTTGCAAGTTAAATATTACTAACCACAATGCCTTGTCTGTTGTAAAATGTACACCTGGCTTTGGCAGTTTGAAACTGTTTATATCACAGTGATTTGGGTACGTCTTATGGAACCTGAATTTGCTTTGGTCTTCTGCTTTCTTTTATGATGCAAAACATTAAATCCTGCTTCAAGGACAAGACTCTATGAATGGGGACAAAAGAAAAAAAAGACTTGCATTCATGTAGCGCCTTTCACGACCTCAGGACGTTCCAAAGTGTTTTACAGCCAACAAAGTACTTTTGAAGTGTAGTCACTGTTGTAATGTACAAGATTGAATCAGCCATGTAGGCATGGCATTAAAATCCAATTAAAGCAGTAGATATTTTTCAGCCAGATGTGAGAACTTTCCCAAAAGGAGAAAAAAAAAACTTGGCAATATTTTTGCTAACGGGATTGCTAAAGAAGCCATTTTCACCCATCTCTCTTACAACTTATAAAACAATAAGATTAGCAAATGTCTATGATCATCCGGGTTAGATTTACTCCCAAGAATACATTTAATTGCTTCATTGATGTGTTACAGAGACGGCTCACTTGAATCCTGGAGTGGATCTATTCACTTTAGTGGGAAATAACCTAGAGCTGTCCAACATTTGGGATGCATTCTTGTAAGATATGTCAGCTGAGTGGCTGGGGATTGTAGTGCAAATCCAAAATAGTAAGCTCTGGGGCAAAAGTGGGGAGGGGAAGAGATTGGTGTGTTGTAAAGTACTTTTCGTTCCTTTTTGACATTAATTCCATCACAGAAGCAGACACAACAGTGGACAGATTCCACATGCAATTCATGTGTCAGGGTGGTGCAGCCAGTTACAAGGCCAGGCCCCCTCAAAGTTCTCAGCCAGCAGCTGGTTGAAGTCTGAATGATGCAGTGAACACAAAATCGACACCACATTTCTTTTTTTTACTACCCCATTCAGATTAAACCAAGTGATTGGGGGAAAAAAACATTAATGCTGGAAGTCTGAAATAAAAACAGAAAATGATCGAAGTATTCAAGGCCTTTACAGTTGCTGGGTCTTTAACCCAAAAGTAAAGGCACTGTACTATGGACTATCATGTAGCATACTGATGATACATTTGATACACTGTGTCAGGATGTCGCATCTGCCAAGGCCCTAAATAATGTACATTTTGAACTTCTCTTAGAAAAAAGCCCTCTGCTAATTGCCAGGTCAATCAATCTTGTCTGTTTTCCATTGACCACATGATTCCTGACTCAATGTTGAAGAATCAGCTTTCATCTGAGGCTTATGTTCTCTTCGTGTTATGTTCTTATGTTCTTATATAACCTAAGAAATAGGAGCAGTAGTAGGCCATTTGGCCCCTCGAGCCTGCTCCGCCGTTCAATAAGATCATGGCTGATCTGATCATGGATTCAGCTCCACTTCCCTACCCGCTCCCCATAAACCTTTATTCTCTTATCGCTCAAAAATCTGTCTTTCTCCGCCTTAAATATATTCAATGATCCAACCTCCACAGCTCTCTGGAGCAGAGAATTCCATAGATTTACAACCCTCTGAGAAAAGAAATTCCTCCTCATCTCAGTTTTAAATGGGCGGTCCCTTATTCTAAAACCATGCCCCCTAGTTCTAGTCTCCCCTATCAGTGGAAACATCCATTCTGCATCCATCTTGTCAAGCCCCCCTCATAACCTTATAGATTTCGATAAGATCACTTCTCATTCTTCTGAATTCCAATGAGTAGAGGCCCAACCTACACAACCTTTCCTCATAAGTCCACCCCCTCATCTCCGGAATCAACACTCGGTTCCTTCATCCAAGTCATAATAAAGATTGTAAATAGTTGAGGACCCAGCACCGATCCCTGCGGCACCCCACTAGTCACTGTTTGCCAAATGACCCATTTATCCTGACTTTCTGTTTTCTGTTAATTAGCCAATCCTCTATGCTAATATATTACCTCCAACCCCATGAACTTTTATCTTGTGCAGTAACCTCTTATGTGGCACCTTATCGAATGTCTTCTGGAAATCTAAATACATCACATCCAACATGCTCGTTACATCCTCAAAGAACTCCAGCAAATTTGTCAAACATGTCTGTCAAGAGTTCAGTTTCATTTTTGCTTCAGCAGCTGTTGCTGCTAAAGTGGAGCCCATATCCTGCAGTAGGCAAACCCATACTAATTCTGATATGGCCATTCATCCTCAAACCATTTTCTCTTATGAGCAGATAATGTGAATATATTAGTAATAATAAATTCTTGTTTAATGATTTTTTAGTACTCTTCTCCAAATGCTCCCAAAGAGCATTGTCTTCACCGTCCACATCCCTCAAGTACCAACAGGATTTATTACAGTATTTTTGCTCATTATTTCATCCTTGACAACTATTTATCACTGTGAGCATTCATAACTTTTAATATATTATCCAGGGAATTTTTATCTGGCAGCCTTGAGTGGACAACTAGGTAATGATCTGAATGGAAGAAGTAAAAAAAAAAAATCAGGGGATTTAGATAGTAAATACTAATTATTTTATAATTATCACAAATCACAGACGAGTAAAAATAAATGCAACTATTTAAACAAGCTCGAATATCTTCACCCCAGAGTTCCTGCTTGTTAGGGATGCTGAATTTGTGTAATTGGAGCAGATTTTGGCGTAGTTGTCCTCGGTCTTTATCCCTTTATACTGCATTGACCTTTCTGCTGGAAGTGGGGCCAGTTCAGTCTCATTTTTCCCATTGCAGTGCACGCCTGCATGAAGAAATACGCTTGCTTGTCTGGACTTGATCCTGGTATGTGATAACTGAGAAATTTCAAATGCCTGTCTCAGTCAATTGCAGACAAAGTGAGAGATTTGAAATCTTGCCAGCTTTAAGCTCTTTTGTTTGGAACAAATTTCTCCCTTAAGTCACAGCAAATTCTTGCCCTTCTCCTACTCAAGTTGCATTGAAAATGTTATGGACACTTACAATGTATTCATGTCCTTGATCCTGGAATTTAGCATAGGGTCAGGAGAACATGCAAGGGGTGGGCAGAAATTCAGCCCTGCTCCAAATCCATCCCAAAAACACCTTCTGAGGAATTTATGGATGCTAAACTCCAGGAGGAACATTGAACCAATTTTGACTAGTTTGTGTGCACCAAGGCCAATTGTACCACTTGTCTGCATCTCAGGTTACACAATTAAAATATATAATAATTATACAACTTCTTATTCATTCTTGCTGAAGAGTGACATCCAGTCCTTTTCAAAACTGTGTTGAGAAGAAAATGTCACACATTAGAAATGCAACACAACCTTGTGAAACTGTAAACTTTTGAAAACCTCTTGTTTTCTGAAACAAGTCAACATTATTCTAAACTGCATGCTTTCCAAATCTCTTGCAAAGTATTGGTGACACCACATTTATGGATCACTTGCCTCCTCACCCACAGTGTCCCCTACATCACTTACAATTGCAGTCTTTCATATAAAGTGCAAATTAGTGGGTAGACTTTCGAGAAAGATGCCTGTTTGAAATAGCCTTGGAATGACATGCCATCATGAGTGGAGATACAATGGGGCTGTGTTCCCTGTGGCTGTGCATTGAGATACTTTGGCTGTAATTATGCAGTAAGTAGCTCCAATTTTTCATGTTATTGTTAAAATTCCATTTCTCTACCAACACTCTTGACGTAGGTTCTCAGCAAATTGGAAATTTCAATAATCAGGCCATTGTTTCATATAAATTGAAATGTGCACTCTTTTGTATGAAGTGAATGAGATGTCATGTTGCAGATCTACCAATTATCTTTTTACCTCTGTATTTTACATTGGCGATTACATGGATTTCCCACTATCCAAAAGCCAGAAATAGTCGGACCATGACATTCAGACTGAAGCGAATGACCAAATTTATTTACAAACAATGCAATTACACAGAAGCATCAGACTACCACAAATGCACTGTAGAACAATAATGAACTTACATGACTTTCACAAAACTTAAATTATTCTGGGAATCATATAAAATATGCAAGATCTTAGAGTCCTTTCCAGTATCAGTTAGCAGAATTACTAATGCTATGTTATGTTGCAGAACTTCGCAGAATCTCTTCTCACTGCCTTTACATGGAGATACAAGGAAAACCTATGATTATTAAACAATTCTGCTGGGCTACCAAGGGCGAGCTTTGACACACAAGATCAAGGAGATTATTTCTGAACTGACAGACACTCATGATATTAATCAATCCTACCATTTGTATAGATAGGGCATTAGCAGGTAACCCCTTTTGAGTCTGTTGAGTATATTACTCATGGCACTTGGCCAAGGCTCTAAATAACTCTCATTGGAATTTTGATATGCTTGAAACTGCTTTGATAATTATCAATGGTAAAAAATGTTTACCACTTGCCTGATTTGATGTTGTCACTTTAAGATCATGCTGTCATATAGTATACATGTTGTAGGTACCTTTACGTATTATACTTATACATTACACCAAAATCTTACAACTACAGTTTATGCCTGCTCCTCATAGCCTCCATTTTTGAACTACCTCCAGCAGTCCCTTTAAGGACCGCTGCTTAGGATGTTACAAATTACAGTCAGAGTCCTATGTATGTCAAAGGACTTGATTTTCATATTGAAAGTGGCCTCCCACCTGAAGCAAGCGGGCATTTGGGCCCGTACTAAGATGGTAGTGGCTGGAATGCCAGCGTAAAAGGGCAGTAAGTGACCCTATGCCTTTGCAGGTCACTGCTGCCCTGGTCACATCGGGCATGTTAACCACACAGGAAAGTAACTCAAGTTGTCATAGACTGACTGCCATGGACTAAAACATTATGAGATAGGAAATCAAATGGATAACCAGGCCACACAATGCAGACTGATGGAACATGGCATGATGTGCCTCATTGACTTAATTTTGAAAGCTTGTCGGCCCTATTTTGAAAATGTAAGTGTAAGATCTGTGGATATCTAATATGCCTGAATACTTGGCAGCAATTAAAATGGATCAGGATTTCTATAGACTTTAGCTAATTTGTAATATCTTAGAACCCCCGCTCTCCTGCAGCTGAATTTAAACTATATTACATTTAAAGTCTAGAAGAAATATTGACCAATTTAAAAAAAAATCCTGACATGTTTATTGAATGAATGTAGTTTGAAGAATGAGATTATTCTATATCTTACTAAAAATGATAATTTCTCTTTGGTTACCTTGGATCTCTTGCACTTTATTATGAGTCCTGCACTGTGCATCAGAAAGGGAACAACCACGGCTACATTCAAAGGAAATTGAGCATCAGATTCCAAAAATAATCATTGCTAGTTCAAATAAATCATTGGGAAAGTTCATGTTAAATAGTGGGGCACACTAGCTGGTGTGGGAAAGGGATCATTATGAAGCGATGCCATGTTGCTGCATTCTGGGTGTTCCCTATTGATAACATGTGCATTCAATTGCCTACAGAATGACCATTGTTGACATCATTAATTAAGTATATAATAATGTGGAAAATGCTTGCATTCTAAATAAATATTCTCCTCTTCCCTGAGTTATTGTTATTTGTTTTCCTCTTTCAGCTGCTGCACATGAAAAGCAACAAATACTTGACTGTGAATAAGAGGTTACCAGCTCTCTTGGAGAAAAATGCCATGAGAGTCACTCTGGATGGCACAGGGAATGAAGGCTCTTGGTTATTCATTCAGCCATTTTGGAAGCTAAGGAGTAATGGAGACAATGTAAGTGTGTGCCAGTAATAGCAAAGAAATACTGACTGATCTTGAAGGCAGTTGAAGTCAAAGATAAATGTTAGGTATTCATTGCATTTGAGTCTGCCAAAATGATCCACTACTCCAGGATCATTCTGGAGAGCAAAGAAAGCCCCCTGATTTTTTTTTCCACTATCAACCATCTCTCCAGTCCCCTCCTCCCTTACCACCCAGAACAAGCCTAAGGAGCTCACCGACTGTTTCATCAATAAGATTGAGACCATCCATTCATCTGTCTTTGCTGCTTCCCCTTTTCTTCTTACCCATTAACCCAAACTTTCCTGCTGACTCTCCCCTGCCATATTGCTAATCTGATTCTTTCTCTAGTTTTCCGCCAATTTTCCTCATGCCCTTTCAAAGCTGCTATCGTCACCCCATCCTCAAAACACCCCATTCTTGATCCGAGCAAATTACCCCCCACCATCAGCGATGATGATGATGATTTCCTCTCAAGTCCATGAATGTGTTGTTGTCTTCCCAGTTTATGTCTAGTTTTCCTCAGCCACAGAACTGAAATAGCTCTAGCAAATTACATCTTCTATGTCTGTGACATAATGAGTTTTCCTTCCTCATTCTCCTCAACCTCTTTGCAGCATTTGACACGGTCAACCACACTCCTCCAACACCTCTCCTCCATTGTCGTACTTTGTGGGACTACCCTTGCTTGTGTCCACTGTTACCTATCCGACTGTAGCCAGAGTATTTCCAGCAATGATTTCACTTCCCATCCCCTACATCATTACCTTTGCAGTCCCTCAAAGATCTATCCTTGGTTCCTTCCTCTTCCTCACCTACATACTACCTCTACATCATCTGGACAATGGGGACAGCTCCTTCCCTGTCATCTCGCTCAACCCCTCCATGACCTCTGTGCTGTCAGACTGCTTGGATGAGTTCCAGCTTCCTCCAGTTAAACAATTCCAGACCAAAGCTATCGTCATTGTCCTCCACCATAAACTCCCGACCCTCGTTAACAATTGTATCCCCCTTCCCACTGTCTCTGGTTATGGCAGACTGTTCACAGCCTCGGCATCCTGTTCGATATCCTCATCATTACAAAGCCTGATTACTTTCACCTCCATAAGGTTGTCCGCCTCTGCCCTTGCCTCAGCCCATCCGTTGCCAAAACCCTCATCCATGCCTTTGGTGTCTCCAGACTCGAGCATTCCAATACTCTCCTGGCTAGCCCATTCTCCACATCTTAAGCTTCAGCTCATCCAAAACTGTACTATCCATATCCTATCCTGCACCAAGACCCGTTTAGCTGTCACTCCCTCGTTTCTTGTCATGGCTCCCAGTCCCTCAATGCCTCCAATTTAAAATTCTCATTCTCATATTTAAATCCTCTCATAGTCTTTTCCATCCCTGTCTCTAGCTTCCTCCAGCCCTACAATCTCCCTGGAACTCTTTGTTCCTCGAAATCTAGTTTCTTGTGCCTCCCCCATCTTCGTCCCACCTTTGTTGGTTGTGTCTTCAACTGCTGCACTCTGGAATCCTCTCCTTAAACCATTCTGTCTCTCCACCTCCATCTCCTCCTTTAAGACCCTCCTTTTTAACCAACTTTTTGGCCTTCCCCACTTAATATTTCCTTCTTTGGCTCACGATCCATTTTTATTTGATTACACCTTGGAATTTTCTTCACATTAAAGATCTCTGGATCAGTCGAGTTCTTACCTCCCTGAGAACCTGAACCGCTTGACAGTCCAGGTTGTCAAAAGGCAAGAACATTAGAGGGGGAGAAAATCAGAAACTGTGAGAGAACTAAAGAGAGGGAAAGAAATCAAAAGGTGCAGGGAGATTGACAGAGAGAGAGGATCTAAGAGGGAATTCATTGAAGAAAATTGAAAAGAAGGGACGATCAAGAGAAACAAATATGAATTTCAAGTGGCTAGGATCTGGAATGCACTGCCTGAAAGGTTGGTGGAGGCAGATTCAATCCTGGCTTTCAAAAGGGATTTGGATGCGTACCTGAAGGAAATTAAAATTGCAGGACTATGGGGAAAGAGCGAGGGAGTGGGACTAGCTGAAGTGCTCTTGCAGAGAGCCGGCACGGGCTCGACACGCCGAATGGCCTCCTTCTGTGCTGTAACCATTCTTTGATTCGATCTACCAAGAGCGTAGAGAGAGAGAGAGAGAGCTACCAGCCTCTGCAGCAGGAGCAGCATGTGTTTTGTCAGCTCCATGTATGAGTGCAAAGTATGAGTGTTTCAGGCCGGTCTCACAATCAGTCGAAGGACAATGCTGTGCCTTCTTTGAAGTACAGCTTCTTTGAATAGATTAATATGTTTATGGCAAGGATGCGATGGTTCCAAAATCTGTTTTGCATATCTGAAATTGAGTTTATGTTTTGTCAATGATGTTCAGTCGTCAGATCATGATATCATGCAATTTCAAATTTTGTGATTGCAAGCAAGTTTTCAAAGTAAAAAGGTTGTACTGTTCCATTTTGTTTTAATCTTAAGGTGATATTTTTAATGTATTTCTACCAATATGTGGACTATATGTTTCAGGTGGTGGTTGGAGACAAAGTCGTGTTGAATCCAGTCAATGCTGGACAGCGTTTACATGCAAGCAATTATGAGCTCTTTGACAATGCAGGCTGTCAGGAGGTAAGAACGCAGCAGAGGAAGGGAACGTCTGAAGATGTGAGAGAAATAATGAAAGGATGAGAAAAGAAAAAGGTTCAGGAAGAATAATCGGGAGAAACAAAAGACAGAGAAAGAGGAACTAAGAGGGATTTAAGGAAAGGAAATTAAAAGGCAGTGATGATGAAGTGAAATAGACATGAATATCCAGCTAGTGAGAGAGAGCTACCAGCCTCTGCAGAAGTAGCATCCTGGAGTTGCATCTCTTCATATTTTGTCAGGTTCATGTAAGATTTTCATAATGTAAATCGTTATTACAAAAAAGAAAACACATAGAAGAAACAAATGTGGCAGAAGATCCTATCCATCACAGGAAGTGATAACAAGAAGTATTTATGTACAAATATCAAATGTGTTTGAGAGTAAGTGTAAATTGAATTCACCTTCTGTTGATGCGCGATTAAGCTGCGCGCAAGATTCTGACACTATTAATTTTAGAATTAATTAAAAATCATTTGTAGTGCTAGGTCGTTGATAGGTTGTCCATAGTAAGAAGCTAATTGTTTTCTTTTCAAAACTGTTGTATTTATTTTTACATTTTCAACTATAGGTAAACTCTGTGAACTGCAACACAAGCTGGAAGATAAATCTGTTCATGAAGTACAATGACTATATCGAAGATGTTTTGAAAGGGGTATGAATTATTGTAAAGTTGTTGGAAGAACATATTGCTGAAGAATAATGTTGATAATGCACAGCTCAATAGGGTAGAAATTCTGAGCACTGAAGTTCAGGTGGGAACACAATGTGCTCGACCTACAATTCTATATGCATTTATTTTTAACTTTATTTGAAGCAGAAGATACAGGGCCACTGGGAGAGAGCAGAGCTATGACAGTGGCTTTGGGTTGGTCTATGAAAGAACTGGCAGAGGCACAATGGGGAGAATGGCATTCTGTGCTGTAAGCTCCTATGGTTCCATGGTATCCCTGAACTTCACCCATTAGAATGTCTACCCTTTCAGTTTTAGGAATTTGACTGGTTCCTCGGAGCCATTTAATAAATATTTTTACAGTGTAATCTGTGTACTGGTGGCATTATACTTTTCTCACATTTGAGAACAAAGAAAATGAATACATATTCTTGTTATGATGGCCACCATCAATACACACCTGTGACCACTTGAAATCTTGAATTTGGTGTAGATAAAATGGACACATTGTCAATATCACCTGGTTTGTACAACACATTATGCCTGAGGTGAACAGTCAGCTATTTTTCCATTTCAGCTTTGATTTCTGTTGCTGGAGCAAACATTTAGATAACTAAAAAGCTGTCGCTTTGGCTGCCAACCTCTCTCCATCAACTCATTCTTTCTCAGGATCTCAAACTGTGAAATTCCTGATTTCCCTCACTCCACCTTTCCTATAATCCACAGGCTTTCCAAACCCAAGCTTCACATCGACAAACATAGAAACATAGAAAAATCGGTGCAGGAGTAGGCCATTCGGCCCTTCGAGCCTGCACTGCCATTCAATAAGATCATGGCTGATCATTCCTTCAGTACCTCTTTCCTGCTTTCTCTCCATACCCCTTGATCCCCTTAACCATAAGAACCATATCTAACTCCCTTTTGAATACATCCAGTGAACTGGCATCAACAACTCTCTGCGGCAGGGAATTCCACAGGTTAACAACTCTCTGAGTGAAGAAGTTTCTCCACATCTCAGTCCTAAATGGCCTACCCCTTATCCTAAGACTATGTCCCCTGGTTCTGGACTTCCCCAACATCGGGAACATTCTTCCCGCATCTAACCTGTCCAGTCCCGTCAGGATCTTATATGTTTCTATTCGATCCGCTCTCATCCTTCTAAACTCCAGTGAATAAAGGCCCAGTTGATCCAGTCTCTCCTCATATGACAGCCCAGCTATCCCTGGAATCAGTCTGGTGAACCTTCGCTGCACTCCCTCAATAGCAAGAACGTCCTTTCTCAGACTAGGAGACCAAAACTGAACACAATATTCCAGGTGAGGCCTCACTAAGGCCCTGTACAGCTGCAGTAAGACCTCACTGCTTCTATATTCAAATCCCCTACCATTTGCCTTCTTTACCGCCTGCTGTACCTGCGTGGCCACTTTCAGTGACTGATGAACCATGACACCCAAGTCTCGTTGTACCTCCCCTTTTCCCAGTCTGCCGCCATTCAGATAATATTCTGCCTTGGTGTTTTTGCCCCCAAAATGGATAACCTCACATTTATCCACATTATACTGCATCTGCCATGCATTTGCCCATTCACCCAACCTGTCCAAGTCACCTTGTAGCCTCTTAGCGTTCTCCTCACAGCTCACACCGCCACCCAGCTTAGTGTCATCTGCAAAGTTGGAGATATTACACTCTATTCCTTCATCCAAATCGTTAATGTATATTGTAAAGAGCTGGGGTCCTAGCACAGCCCTGCGGCACTCCACGAGTCACTGCCTGCCATTCTGAAAAGGACCCGTTTATCCCGACTCTCTGCTTCCTGTCTGCCAACCAGTTCCCTATCCACGTCAGTATATTACTCCCAATACCATGTGCTTTGATTTTGCACAACAATCTCTTGTGCGGGACCTTGTCAAAAGCCTTCTGAAAGTCCAAATACACCACATCCACTGGTTCTTCCTTGTCCACTCTGCTAGTTACATCCTCAAAAAATTCCAGAAGATTCGTCAAGCATGATTTCCCTTTCATAAATCCATGCTGACTTGATCCGATCCTGTCACTGCTTTCCAAATGCGCTGCTATTTCATCCTTAATGATCGATTCCAACATTTTCCCCACTACTGATGTCAAGCTAACCGGTCTATAATTACCCGTTTTCTCTCTCCCTCCTTTTTTAAAAAGTGGTGTTACATTAGCTACCCTCCAGTCCATGGGAACGGATCCAGAGTCGATAGACTCTTGGAAAATGATCACCAATGCATCCACTATTTCTAGGGCCACTTCCTTGAGCACTCTGGGATGCAGACTATCAGGCCCCGGGGATTTATCAGCCTTCAATCCCGTCAATTTCCCTAACACAATTTCCCGCCTAATAAGGATATCCTTCAGTTCCTCCTTCTCACTAGACCCAATGTCCCCTAGTACATTCGGAAGGTTATTTGTATCTTCCTTCATGAAGACAGAACCGAAGTATTGGTACAATTGGTCTGCCATTTCTTTGTTCCTCATTATAATTTCAACTAAATCCGACTGCAAGGGACCTACGTTTGTCTTTACTAATCTTTTTCTCTTCACATATTTATAGAAGCTTTTGCAGTCAGTTTTTATATTCCCTGCAAGCTTCCTCTCGTACACTCTTTTCCCCCTCTTAATTAAACCCTTAGTCCTCCTCTGTTAAATTGTAAATTTCTCCCAGTCCTCAGGTTTGTTGCTTTTTCGAGCCAATTTATATGCCTCTTCCTTGGCTTTAACACTATCCTTAATTTCCTTTGTTAGCCATGGTTGAGCCACCTTTCCAGTTTTATTTTTACTCCAGAAAGGGATGTACATTTGCTGAAGTTCATGTGATCTTTAAGTGTTTGCCATTGCTTATCCACCGTCAACCCTTTTAGTATCGTTTGCCAGTCTATTCTAGCTAATTCACGCCTCATACCGTCGAAGTTATCTTTCCTTAAGTTCAGGACCCTAGTTTCCGAATTAACTTTGTCACTCTCCATCTTAATAAGGAATTCTACCATATTATGGTCACTTTTCCCCAAGGGTCCTCGCACAACAAGATTGCTAATTAGTCCCTTCTCATTACACAATACCCAGTCTAGGATGGCCAGCTCCCTAGTTGGTTCCTCGACATATTGGTCGAGAAAACCATCCCAAATACACTCCAGGAAATCCTCCTCCACCGCTTTGCTGCCAGTTAGGTTAGCCCAATCAATGTGTAGATTAAAGTCGCCCATGATTACTGCTGTACCTTTATTGCACACATCCCTTATTTCTTGTTTGATGCTGTCCCCAACCTCACTACTACTATTTGGTGGTCTATACATAACACCCACTAGCATTTCTCCCCTTTGAAATTCTGCAGCTCCACCCATACCGATTCCACATCATCCAGGCTAATGTCCTTCCTTACAATTGCATTGATTTCCTCTTTAACCAGCAACGCCACCCCGCCTCCTTTTCCTTTCTGTCTATCCTTCCTAAATGTTGAATACCCCTAGATGTTGACTTCCCAGCCTTGATCACCCTGGAGCCATGTCTCCGTGATGCCAATTACATCATATCTGTTAACTGCTATCTGCGCAGTTAATTCATTCACCTTATTCCGAATACTCCTTGCATTGAGGCACAGAGCCTTCAGGCTTGTTTTTTTAACACACTTTGCCCCTTTAGAATTTTGCTGTAATGTGGCCCTTTTTGTTTTTTGCCTTGGGTTTCACTGCCCTCCACTTTTACTGTTCTCCTTTCTATATTTTGCTTCTGCTTCCTTTTTATTTCCCTCTGTCTCCCTGCATAGGTTCCCATCACCCTGCCATATTAGTTTAACACCTTCCCAACAGCACTAGCAAACACTCCCCCTAGGATATTGGTTCCGGTCCTGCCCAGGTGCAGACCGTCTGGTTTGTACTGGTCCCACCTCCCCCAGAACCGGTTCCAATGTCCCAGGAATTTGAATCCCTCCATTCTGCACCACTCCTCAAGCCACGTATTCATCTGAGCTATCCTGCGATTCCTACTCTGACTAGCACGTGGCACTGGTAGCAGTCCTGAGATTACTACTTTTGAGGTCCGACTTTTTAATTTAGCTCCTAGCCCCCTAAATTCACCTCATAGGACCTCATCCCGTTTTTTACCTATGTCATTGGTACCTATATGCACCACGACAACTGGCTGTTCACCCTCCCTTTTCAGAATGTCCTGCACCCGCTCCGAGATATCCTTGACCCTTGCACCAGGGAGGCAACATACCATCCTGCAACATACCATCACGTCACTATTTCCTGGTTTATCTCTGATCTGTGGGCTGAGAGCTTCCATCTGGGTTTCTCAATACAACAAAATGATCTGAGTAACCCATGCATCACCTGACTGGCAGGGACATTCGGAGCCCAATCAAATTCCAGAGAACATGGATGCATCTCCCCCCATTTCTACCCTAGGATCAGCTGCAGTAATCTCATTAGATAGTCAGCAGGGGGCCAATTTTGGCACCTTTAAGTTTTAGAAATGCTTGTAATAACTGTCCCAATCACAACTTGCGGGGGGAGATTGAGCGGCCTGGAAACAGGATGTATGGGTTTCCAGTAGGTCTTGCCAAATTTAACGTCAGGACACGATTACATTTTTTACATGTGTTTCGTGGCCGCAGCCAGACAGATTAGAGGCTGGGTGGGTAGGCCTGGAGCTCCAGACTGCAGGGTCAGATATCGTCAGAGGGCCGGACAGCGGGAAGGAAGCTGCCATCGGGAGAGGGTCCAACATCGAAAGGGGAGCTGCCATCGGGAAGTGGGTGGACATCGGGAGAGGGTCAGATATCAGGAGGGGAACGGACATGGGGAGGGGTCTGATCGCAGGGTTCTGATTGCAGGAAGGTGTTTGGCCGATTACATGAGACCAATTAGGGGGGCGGGGGGAGCTTGAGGGGTCAGGGGTAGAATTCCTGCTCCTCCTGGCCCACAAACTGTGCTGGAAAGGCACTGACCTGGTCCACCCATCCATTCTCATCTCTCTTCTGCTGCCAGGTTTCCTGCAGCCCGGGAAACCAGCTGGCCAGCATGAAATTTAAAATGGAGGTAAAACGTGAGGTGCACAGCCTCATTACAATATTTAAATTTGGGACCCACCTCTGAAGAGCAGGTGAGTCACCCGCCACTAATCCGCCTCCGATTAAACTGGAATTGGAGGTGGATTGGGTCGGGATTCTGATTTTTTTTTTAACCCTTTTCCGGGGGGGGGGAGCAGTCTTGATCCTCCTGGATTCCCATTAAGGTCAGTTGAAGATAAACTTGCATGCCAGTTTCTTTGGAAGCCTCCAGCTTTCCTTTTAATAGCTGCTGGTTAGACCACTTTAGATCCTGAAAGACCAGTTAGAGTTTGCAAGCTTTGACTCTTTTAAACAAATTTAGCAAACAGGTTCTAAAATTTTGTCGGGTTTCTCTTTTCAATACTGAAATGAGGTCTGCGGCACCTGCCTTTAAAAAAAAATGGCACCGATGAATTAAGTGATGGCCCAAATGTACGAATAAATTGGACATTGCTCTGATAAATTCGTCATTGTTGCATCTGTTTTACATCCATGTCTCCAGTGTCATTTACAACAATGTTGCCAGCCAAACAGAAATCAGATGAGATTGTCAGTTTTATCAGTATAAGCCAGGTGGTCAGGAGAGAAAGATAGTCTGTGACATCGGTAAGTACTATTTAGATAGCTCGACTCCAGTGTGCACAGCCCTGCTGGAAAAGGTATTATTGTCCAGAATTCCGATGTAGAATTCTATAATGCCTGTATATAAACAGAACAGTAATTCAGGATAATTGAAAATGGCCTTGGCCATATGAGTTGCTGTTATTTTCATTAAGATAAACTTTCTGACAAATGATCTTTCACCTCCAGCATTCAACCTCTTTCTGTTGCTAACTTCTTTGTCTTTCTCTGTTTTATTGATACCAGTATGGTCAGTTCCCTTCTGAACTTTCCTTTCTTGTTCCATCTACGCTGCAACGCTGCCATCCTACATGCTGTTTCCACTTCCTACACCCCCACTGTGATGAAACTAAGACTCAGTGTTACCTCTAGTTATCTCATTCTTTCCCAAAAAGCATGGAACCTCTTAGTCTGTTCCTCCTTCTACAACGTTCAGGTTTTAACAACCCTGGAATCTTGGTGTCACTGCTCCCTTATCCTTTACTCTTTTGAACCTTGGTGGCTTCTTGTACAATGTCCATTGATTGACACATCACCTTGGTTTCTCAGTTTAAAAAAAATATGTGACTCAATCATAATGGGCCATGTTTTGCTGGAGCAGATCATCTTGCAGTGTGCCCTGTTAGTTAGACCTACAATTCCATGGTTAGGTTTTAAAACATTTTGCCCATAAAATTACTGGAAGTGCAAGCTACTAACAGCGCAGTGAGGGCCATAGTGCATCTGGGATTTTAGTGAAAAACAGGGCAAGCAGTGCATCTCTTTAACCAAAGAGATTAAAGGATTGTGAAATAAACAGAGCAAGGACTGAGAAGGAAGTGTAAACTGGAGTGGGTGACTTCAACGTCATATCAGGTACAAAAAGAGAAACAAAAAGAGGGAAAGAAAGATTGGATTAAGAGAGAAGAAAAAGAGACAAAAAGGAAAAGTAAGAAAAAAATGTGAAATTTGACAAAGTCTCCTAAAACAATTCATAACCTGAAGGAATGAGACTCCACACTTCGAATGATTTACTTTCTGTGCCAGCGAGGTTGATTGGAAGTAATTAATAATTATCACATCGTTAAAAGGATACTTTCTCTGATACTATTAAACTTAACTTTCTGTGCCGAGTTTATTGAGCAATTGATGTGTAAATGCAAATGTGTTCATGAAATTGAGGGAGAGGTTCAGCACGGATGCCATTTTAGCAAAGCTAATGGTGGATCGGTGTAAATCAGCCAGCATTTCATGGGGTAGCTCTCCCTGGCCACAAGTTGCTGACTAATTTGCGCATTAATGACGGCGTGTGTTGTTCAGGCAGTTATTTGTTCAGCAAAACCTGTCACAATGTGTTCTACATTTTCTTTAGTGATAAAAGACAGTGTTGACAGGAAAGAATCAGTGTCCTACTCGAATGAATCTGGAGCTTTCTTTACTTGGATGTGAATATTTGAATCTTTGCCCTTGCAGGGTGATGTGGTAAGGCTGTTCCATGCAGAACAGGAGAAGTTTCTCACGTGCGATGAATACAAATCAAAGCTGCATGTATTTCTGCGTACAACACTGCGTCAGTCTGCCACCTCAGCAACGAGCTCAAACGCACTCTGGGAGGTTGAGGTAATTTTGAATGTGGGGGAAATGTTTCTCTGTGTGTTACCTATATTCTACAAAGTCCTACCCATTATTTTATCTGCAGTAATCCTCTGTGATGAAAGTGTGTGTGTGTCTACGCTCATATTTGATTAATTAAAAAATAAATCGCCACAAAAAGAATCACCAAGATTCAACTCTGCTTAGCATGCCAGGAAGGAATTAGAATCGAGCTAAACTTGCACCTACATGAAATAATGTACATGAAATAGAAAAACAAATGCCCTGGAACCTTTTTCTGCCTTGAACCAGCCCTACGTAGCTGCAAATCACTGTGCTGCCTCGAGGGACATGTTTGACACCTGCATCGGTGGACATTGACAACAACTGAAAGAGGAAGGATTTCTTCTGCATTTATAACATAAGAACATAAGAACTAGGAACAGGAGTAGGCCATCTAGCCCCTCGAGCCTGCTCCGCCATTCAACAAGATCATGGCTGATCTGGCCGTGGACTCAGCTCAACTTACCCGCCTGCTCCCCATAACCCTTAATTCCCTTATTGGTTAAAAATCTATCTATCTGTGATTTGAATACATTCAATGAGCTAGCCTCAACTGCTTCCTTGGGCAGAGAATTCCACAGATTCACAACCCTCTGGGAGAAGAAATTCCTTCTCAACTCGGTTTTAAATTGGCTCCCCCATATTTTGAGGCTGTGCCCCCTAGTTCTAGTCTCCCCGACCAGTGGAAACAACCTCTCTGCCTCTATCTTGTCGATCACTTTCATTATTTTAAATGTTTCGATAAGATCACCCCTCATCCTTCTGAACTCCAACAAGTAAAGACCCAGTTTACTCAATCTATCATCATAAGGTAACCCTCTCATCTCTGAAATCAGCCTAGTGAATCGTCTCTGTACCCCCTCCAAAGCTAGTATATCCTTCCTTAAGTAAGGTGACCAAAACTGCACGCAGTACTCCAGGTGCGGCCTCACCAATACCCGATACAGTTGCAGCAGGACCTCCCTGCTTTTGTACTCCATCCCTCTCGCAATGAAGGCCAACATTCCATTCGCCTTCCTGATTACCTGCTGCACCTGCAAACTAACTTTTTGGGATTCATGCACAAGAAATGTCTGCTGTGTCACCCAGGCGGGTGGCACGGTTTAATGTTTATGTTTATTTTCAGGTAAACTCAAAAGAGTTTCATGCACAAGGACCCCCAGGTCCCTCTGCACCGCAGCATGTTATAATTTATCCCCATTCAAATAATATTCCCTTTTACTGTTTTTTTTTCCAAGGTGGATGACCTCACATTTTCCGACATTGTATTCCATCTGCCAAACCTTAGCCCATTCGCTTAACCTATCTAAATCTCTTTGCAGCCTCTCTGTGTCCTCTACACAACCCGCTTTCCCACTAATCTTTGTGTCATCTGCAAATTTTGCTACACTACACTCTGTTCCCTCTTCCAGGTCATCTATATATATTGTAAACAGTTGTGGTCCCAGCACCGATCCCTGTGGCACACCACTAACCACCGATTTCCAACCCGAAAAGGACCCATTTATCCCGACTCTCTGCTTTCTGTTAGGCAGCCAATTCTCTATCATGCTAATACATTTCCTCTGACTCTGCGTACCTTTATCTTCTGCAGTAACCTTTTGTGTGGCATCTTATCGAATGCCTTTTGGAAATCTAAATACACCACATCCATCGGTACACTTCTATCCACCAGGCTCATTATATCCTCAAAGAATTCCAGTAAATTAGTTAAACATGATTTCCCCTTCATGAATCCATGTTGCATCTGCTTGATTGCACTATTCCTGTCTCGATGTCCTGCTATTTCTTCCTTAAATATACCTTCAAGCATTTTCCCCACGACAGATGTTAAACTAACCGGCCTATAGTTACCTGCCTTTTGTCTGCCCCCTTTTTTAAACAGAGGCGTTACATTAGCTGCTTTCCAATCCGCTGGTACCTCCCCAGAGTCCAGAGAATTTTGGTAGATTATAACAAATGCATCTGCTATAACTTCCGCCATCTCTTTTTATACCCTGGGATGCATTTCATCCGGACCAGGGGACTTGTCTACCTTGAGTCCCATTAGCCTGTCCAGCACTACCTCCCTAGTGATAGTGATTATCTCAAGGTCCTCCCTTCCCACATTCCCGTGACCAGCAATTTTTGGCATGGTTTTTGTTCTTCCACTGTAAAGACCGAAGAAAAATAATTGTTTAAGGTCTCAGCCATTTCCACATTTCCCATTATTAAATCCCCCTTCTCATCTTCTAAGGGATCAACATTTACTTTAGTCACTCTTTTCCATTTTATATATCGGTAAAAGCTTTTACTATTTTTTTAATGTTTCTGGCCATTACAGAAACGTGGTAGCAGGGGGGCCAAGACTGGGAATTAAACATACAGGGGTATCTGCCAATTCGGAAAGATAGACAAGAAGGGAAAGGAGGTAGGGTAGCTCTGTTAATAAAGGATGATATCAGGGCAGTTGTGAGAGACGATATTGGCTCTAATGAACAAAATGTTGAATCATTGTGGGTGGAGATTAGAGATAGTAAGGGGAATAAGTCACTGGTGGGCGTAGTTTATAGGCCCCCAAATAATAACTTCACAGTGGGGCGGGCAATAATCAAGGGAATAATGGAGGCATGTGAAAAAGGAACGGCAGTAATCATGGGGGATTTTAACCTACATATCGATTGGTCAAATCAAATCGCATGGGGTAGCCTTGAGGAGTAATTCATAGAATGCATACGGGATTGTTTCTTAGAACAGTATGTTACAGAACCTACAAGGGAGCAAGCTATCTTAGATCTGAACTGAACTCAGCTATTTTGTAATAATACAAGTCATAGGGGTGAAATGCAGGTGTGTTTGGGATAAATAACATCAGAAACAGAAACAAAGGGGCAATTTTACTTAAAGAAAACATGAAGTACTTATTATGATGCCGAATTATCAGTTGCAGAACTAAATTCTACTGGGAGTCCTTTGGGGTAAAAGAGTGCGTTACAATATTTAGTAATTCAACAGACACTAGGGCGTCGAAATTTGGTCCCGCCATTTTTGAGGCGGTGTCACTGGCTGTGCTGATTTTAATGCCAGGTGGTAGGTGCCGCCTCAAACTGCAAAATTCAGTTTTACCACCCAAAGATGAGAGAGCAGCGCTGAAAGTGGCGTTGCACACGCGTCCTCGGACACCAACGGAACGGCAGCTCAGGAGGCCGACTGAATTTCCCGACGGTAGGGTGCCAGCATGTGAGTTTAAAGAAAATGGAAAAAAAAAAATTTCCCACACTTTCCCACTGGTCCCATTAATACCTCAATGCTAAAAAAATAAAAATAAACACTGACCTTGATCCCTGGACGCTACCGCCCCAGGATCCCTGATGTCCCACCAGCTTTCCCCAGGCTGTATGGACGCCTGCCGGTAAGGCCACCATACTCACCAAATATCGCATCGACGGCAGCAATGGGACGTTGCATGCTGAATGACGTCACCACGTGGGTGGCGCCGAGCACGCAGCGGTATGCCTTGGCGCTGCCCCCACCGTCTAACTAAATTGTCTGACAGCCCAGGAATCTGGTAGCCGCCCATTAGCTGCCCCACTCTGGTGTTAACGGCGGCGTAAGAAACCGAATTTCAAGCCCTAGATTCTTTAGCTAGTACACGCAAATTTGAGATCTGTGCTCCTGCTAGCTTGGAAATCGTCCCTGTTTACCCGTGGCTCATTCTTTTCTGCAGGTGGGGGAACAGTGGCTGTCATTTCCTTATCCATGTACTGTTCTTGCCATGCAGATCATACAAAATGTTTTACAGCAAGGATAACCTTTGAGACACATGGGGACATCTGTTGCACATCTGTTGTGACTTGTCATTTGCTTCTGACTGTAGACTATGTGCAATCTGTGTAACAAATACCACCTTTCTTTAGTTTATAATAATGACCTATCTCTCTCATATCCTTTCTAGGTTGTCCACCATGACCCCTGCAGAGGAGGTGCTGGCCATTGGAACAGCCTCTACAGGTTTAAACATTTAGCTACAGGCCATTACCTGGCTGCTGAGGTGCGATTATCCTTTTAATTTAAAGACTAATGCTACTTTGGAGAGAGAAAGTACTTTAAGTATAAAGTAATGTTCCTAAAACTGTTTAAAGTTTTAAAACAATTGGAAGCTCTCTGCAGGCTGAGAATCCAAAAGCAGCCTCTTGGAGATCTGCCATACTCGATTCCCTGGCTAGGAAAGGACTGCTTGATTGACCGATCTGATGGATACATCTTCTACTAGCTACCATTATTATGAATGAAGATTGGCATCCTTAACATGCTGGCAGTTAATCCCAATGAAAACATTATAAATTTCAGCAACATCTCCCAGCCAGTTTTAAACGTGCCTGTTGGGCACTGAGTATGATGAAAAATGTCAATATTTCTAAAAAGGAAATTGGCTGGAGATGTACTTATCAGACATGTTAACAAGTGGAAATTTCAATATGCTGGGTCTTTGTCAATTTGCCTTTGAGTCGGTAAAACTGTAAATTTCTCTAAAGGAGAAGACATGACATTTTTGAAATAATCTTTGAGGATACTGCTTAAGTTGAAAGCAGTGTCCCCTGTTCCATGACACCACTGATACTTTTAATAGGAGCACAAACACTGAACAAAATATGTTCAAGGTATTTAAACAAGGCTTTAGTAGATCAAAAGTTTGTTTGTACTAATGCATAATTGGCAGGTGGCAGAAGCCTCCATAGAGGTGCAACTTGTACATCGGATCCTAGAAGTTCTACAAACTGTTCAGGCTGGCAGATCTATGGCAGAGTGGTAGTTTTGTCTGGAATTGTGGGGACAGTTATTGGAATAATTTGGATGGACAACCCACTGCTGTTGAGGCTCTTGTCCCACTGTAAGCTGTTATCAGGCCACGGGGGAAAGGTTAAACAATTCACTTAGGCCCCACAGGGGTCCAAGTGTAGCATGTCAAAGATAATCAATCCCTTTGGCATCCGTTACCTTTGTTGAATCACACAGTTGTGGGCTTTTTCTATGCCCACAGCGGAACCCAGGCCTGCTCTCAGTAGTTATCAGAATTGCAAGGAAGAGAGATGCAAAAACCAGAATTCCCAGGAAACCATCAAGATACACCCCTGAAATGCTGTTGGGGACATAGGAGGGGTGGGTAGAAGGTGTTAAACCCTCCCGCCGCCCGCCCCCACCCTTTGCCCCAGTCAGTCAGGGTACGTTAAATGGGTTGGAAACCCAGTAGACCCGTGTTCCATCCCAAATTCTGACCACCATCACAGCTTTCACTGAAATCCACCTTCCCAGGGGCCAGAATTTTTAGGCTTAATTTTTAGGATTTAATCGAGTGCGCTTTCTCATCAGTATATCTGAGATCCATTTGATGCAGTTAAAATAAGCTTATTTATTATTCTGTTAAGAACCTGTAGACACCTATTTATCTGAGCTTTCATTTCACTACATTTTACTTACAGGACTAAAGATTTTTCCATGGTGTTCAAAGCATTCTTTTTATGCTTATATCATTTATGGAATCAATTTATATAGTCACCCTTCCTTTCTCTTTTCTGTCCTCTTCCTGCCCCCAATGTTAAAAGCCAGGTGGTGGTAAAGCCACAGACCAATTTTTTGTCATAAATGTAAAAGTTAGAAGTGGAGGTTCAGGCAGAACCATATCACCAAACATAAGAGATAAGTGACCAAGGAAAAACATTGAAGCAAATGTTACAGAGGGTTCAAGAACCAATTGGGTGTGTTTCTGGAGAACTGATAATAGAGAAATCAGGTGAAAAGGTAAAGTCTGCATAAGGTCAGATACTGGTTCTTATTTCCTGAAAACCACATTGTAGACTTAGGCAGGATAATTTTGTTGAATACTTCTATATGTGTTAATGGGCTGGTTATATCATGTGTAACAGAGGGAGAAAGGAACAATATGTGAGCCATAGGCTTTTGAGAGCTCTGTATCTGCGATAGGGATGCAATTTTAAGGATTATATAAAATGTTAGAATGACGAAAGCAAGGCAGTAGAGCTTTAAGGCATTGTTGATCTTAATTGCCTTTAATTAGGAACAGCTCCCAGCCTGTAAGGATAAAATGCAGGGAAATAGTTCAATTGAAGAGAGGAGTTTGGAGAGGAAGTAACTGAGAGTGAGAAGGTGTTGGTGGGAAAGTAATCCTTGTTACTGTTTTGTTCATTGCTACACTTAAAGATACAATTGCCATGGGTGAATAAGCCTGACTTGTTTTAATCATTAAACTCTGGTCTCCATGGCTAATGGACCACTGGGTCCTGGGCCTGCTTCAACTTGTTGCACATATAAGTATCTATTTGCCTATTGAATGTTATTTCATTGTGTTTGTGCACCGGTAAATTGTGTACTTTGATTAAATCCCTTTATTGGTGCTATGTTCCCAGTATTGAAGCACTGACCACACTCGATCAGCTTCACTGGGCAGGCCACATAGTTCGCATGCTAGATACGAGACTCCCGAAGCAAATGTTTTATGTGGAGCTCCTTCATGGTAAATGAGCCAAAGGTGGGCAGCGGAAGCGTTACAAGGACACCCTCAAAGCCTACCTGGTAAAGTGCGACATCACCACTGACACCTGGGAGATCCTGATCGAAGACCGCCCGAGGTGGAGAAAGTGTATCCAGGAGGGTGTTGAGTTCTTCGAGTCTCACACAAAGAACGTGAAGAGGTCAAGCACAGGCAGCGGAAAGAGCGTGCGGCAAACCAGCCCCACCCACCCCTTCCCTCGACGAATGTCTATCCCACCTGTGACAGGGTCTGTGGCTCTCGTATTGGATTGTTCAGCCACCAGAGAACTCACTTTGGGAGTGGAAGCAAGTCTTCCTCGATTCTGAGGGACTGCCTATGATGATGATGATGGTTTTTAAGAGTTTTTCCATAAGGTCCAAAGTATTCCTTTTTCTCATGTAATTTGCATTGATCTTAATCTCAGTAATCTGCCTGTCTCGCTGATGTGCAGTTTTGGCAGGAACACAATAAGATAACCTTGATTTTCTATGTTACTTGTAATATGATATTCGGTGTGATTCTGTTTCCTGGGTGATTAAGGCAGTCTAATTGAATGATCTGAGATGAGGCGATATTTGGAACCTATAGCAAAGCATTGCTGAATACAAGGTATCAATTAAAGGATTTAAAAAGCATGATGGCAGAGGGAATGGGAATGCTTTTATGCTGCTCTCATGGAAAGTAGATCCATGCTCAATGTAGCAAGTTCTTAATTTCAACCTTGCTGTATTCATTAAAAAAAAACTTGCATTTATATAGCGCCTTTCATGACCACCGGACGTCTCAAAGCACTTTACAGCCAATGAAGTACTTTTGGAATATAGTCACTGCTGTAATGTGGGAAACGTGGCAGTCAATATACGCGCAGCAAACTCCCACAAACAGCAATGTGATAATGACCAAACAATATGTTTTTTGTTATGTTAATTGAGGGATAAATATTGGCCAGCACACCGGGGTAACTCCCCTGCTCTTCTTCAAAATAGTGCCATGGGATCTTTTACTTCCACTTGAGAGAGCAGACAGGGCCCGGTTTAATATCTCATCCGAAAGACGGCATCTTTGACAGTGCAGCGCTCCCTCAGCACTGAACTGGAGTGTCAGCTTAGATTTTTTGTGCTCAAGAGCCTGAAGTTAGACTTGAACCCACAACCTTCTGACTTAAAGGTGAGAGTGCTACCCACTGAGCCACAGTTGGCACTGTTCCAGCTGCCACTGTTCCATATTATGAAGGGAAAATCAGAACTGAATGATCTAGGCATCCCTTGGAAACCAAGCGGCTTACTGCAGAGAAGCACTGGCAGAGGACCATGCATGGTGAGGAGGGTATTGCAAGGGGAAAATATGTGTGGAAAGAATTAAGCAAAATTATTCTGAAAATTCTAGTGTGCCAACTGTGGAAATGCAAATAAATTAAGGAGTTCACACATGCCTCCATTTACTCTCTTCTTAAGAAGCACCACTCATGGGAGGGATTAATTAGTGAGCATGAGAGGAGTGCAAGAGTGACCCACAAAGTACGCGTGGCCAGGAACAGTTGTGGGTGGAAGGTGAGCAGGTATCTGCCATTGGCTGAGGAACCCAAATCACAGGGCATTTAGAAGGAGGTTGCCTGTGAAGCACTAAATATATGTACAGGCACTTGGGACAGATTCCTAGATTGAGTGGCAGATGGTGACTCAGTTGAAGGGATCCACTATCTGTATCTGCGGCCACAAGGCGACTGTGTTCCGCACCACAATCAAACCTGCAGCGCACAACCATTCCAGAACGATCAGCTAAATCGCATCATCCCCCAACAGAGGACCGAATGGCAGTCACACCTTCTGGCATGGAAACCGTGACTACTGCGACAGATGCCTTGGTTGGTAGGGGTCGAAAGGTCTGACTTTGCTAGTGTTAAGTAGACTGTGGCTGGAATGCAGACAAGTATCTCTCAGGGCTTCAGTGATCTGATTGGCACAATTTGGGCAGCTGTTTTGCTATTCAGTGGCCAACTACAGCCAAGGTCCAGTACTAACTGGTATGTGTGTGGATGGGTGCCAAATGCCTCCTGACCTCCCTGTGTTCTTCATCCTCATTCCTCCTCTTCTTCCTCTAAATAGTACACATACAAGGGAATCACTAATGTCTACAGTCTCACAGGACAGTATATCACGTGTGCTCCACTGCCAACCCCTTCAGATGTCTCCAGAAACTAATGAAGACCTGGCTTCCCTTGCAAAAGTGGATGAGACACAGCACTTAGCAGCTCTTGTTTGGCCTCAGCTGCCCTGGGGGTCACATCAGTACCTAAAGGCTTCTTTACGCCCTCCTGGCACTGAGGAGAAAAGTAGAAGATTAGGACTAAAAGAGCACACAATTGCAGGGATCAAAGCAAGCATGGTGGAACAAAAAGAGTAGGAAGATGAACAGGTCATTTTTAATTAAACGTTCATATCGATTTGCAGACTGCTTTTTGGCAAGGTGGGCAAATGCCTTAGAGAATGTTACAGAAATGATAGACATGAAATGTGAGAGCCAAATCACCAAAGAAGAAGCATTTGATGTTTGTGAGAAGCGGCAGCATGGGAATAGAACTATTGTAGCAGTGGCCATAAGTAATGGTGAGGAAAAGCTTTCTCAATTAGCTCCCTGTAGATGTCTTGCAGCCAGCAGAGGGTTCTTCTGGCTGCCCCAACACCATCTGAAATTGGATGGTAAAACAGATCAAAATCAAACCCATGGAAGTAAGTACAAGGTTGCAAAGTGTAGAATGAATTGGCTGGAAAGTAACGATTAATTATCAACAACAATGTTCCAGCCGAGTTGGTCCAATCCTGTGGCTATCCAATTTGTCAGTCCCGGGACCACTGCCACAATATTTATTAATGATCTTAAAGAGAGTATTGTAAGTCAACCACGTAACTCTGCTGATTACACTGAGCTGTATGGAGAAGTAAGGAATTCTCTACGGAGAGAATTGCAATTTGAAGAGATCTAAGTTATTAGTAACTAGGTGGAAGAATGTTAGACTATTTTATATCCAGAAATACTGGTGGTAAAGCCACAAAGCTTTGTTACAATGAAAGTGTGTTGTTAAATAAGATGCATCAGGAATTTGTTTTGGGTGTGACAGTCAGAAGACATTCATGAGACAAATGTTGGAAAATTGTGTTCTGTTGTTTGCTACCAATTGTCAATGCAAATCACATGGAGGTTAGCGGATAGGGCAAACTGAACACAATGAAATAATACATTATATTTATTCTTGTAATGTGATTTCATGTTATAAGTTAAGCACCACACAGCACGGTACAATGATCAAAATGTAATAGGTGCTGCATTTATGAAATGTGTATTTGCAAAACAGTGTGCTTGATATAATGATGCGATTGGCAACAAGACTCATTTTTTCATTGCTGTGCGTGATATTATGATGAAAATCAACCAAGACACTGCCC